>NW_007253818.1:8046-71813 GCF_000164805.1 Carlito syrichta
TTCCCACCCACCCCCAGCCTCATGCTGAGCCTGCTGGCCACCCAGGCCTGCACAGGCCTGGCAACCTGTACCCAACTGCCTGCCTGTCCCTGAGGCTGGCAGCAGGCTCCCTGGGCTGGATATCCCAGCTGGATTCTTCTGGGAAGCCAGGGCACTGATGCAGGGCTGTCTCCTTCCAGCCCACAACCTGCAGCAGGAAGGAGAGCCATCCGAGTCCTCAGGGCTGGGCCACTGCACACAGCAGCCCTGTGGGTATCCACAATGTGGGCATCTGCCTCCTGCAGCAGGGAGAGGCTGCAGAACAGGAAGACCCAGTGAACAGATGTAGGGGTTGAGAGAGGGGGTAGAGAGAGCGAGCCAGGGAGCCACTCAGGTCCTGGACTTGTAGTCTCTGGAGTGCCATGGATGGCGGAATAACAGGAGTGAGCACAACTCTCAGGAAGGGGTATCCATTGAGGAAATTTCCCCAAGGGCCAGGCTTCCTCTCCTGACTTGTAGCTGAAACAAGGGGTGGGGGGTATGGTTTGTCAAAGAGCAAATATTTTTTTTAAATCTGGGTTTTATTAAAGATAGGATAAAGTTTGGGGTTCTGAAAATGTACCTGATGTTCGTTATCATTTTTAGATCCCTGTGGTCAGTATGATCACACGTTTCAGCCATTGCTGCCTGGCTATTCAGAGGGTTAGCCCTGTGGCCCCAGGGCTCCTCCTTGGGTGAACTTTGTAGGAGAGAATGCCCTGTCTGACCTTCTCTACTTTTTGCAGCTGCCTGGGGGAGTAGAAAAGCAAGATGACCAGAAGTTGACCCTCTAACCTCTCTCCACACTCCCTGAGACCTTTCTTGTCTCAATGTGTCCCTCCCTGGTAGATTTGGGCAGAACTGGAGACACCCCAATTCCCCTTCCTCTGGGTCCATCAAGCATCCTGAGAGGCTTGCCTTACTAGGGACCTGTCTGCTGGCTCATGGAGTGAGATGAAGATTAGAACTATCTGGGCTTCTCTAGCAGGCATGTTCTGGCTTTAGGATGGTCACCCCTGGACCTTGTAACTAGCCTGTAGACATGCCAGTCGGAGTGTTGGAGTCCAGCTCCAGGAGAGAGTCAGGGCTTGAGATGGGGGAATCGGGAAGTGGCAAAAAAGAAAAGATGAAAATGACAGGATCCTTCTTCCTGGGGAGAGTTCAAGACTCTGCCAACTTTTATATTTATTTTTCACATGCTTATATAGGTTTTTTTACTGACCCCTCCACCCACAAAATGTATCCCATGTTACACATTAAACGTTTACATCATGTTTTTTCTTTTGTTTGTGGGGAAGTTGACCTTTACAAGTTTCATTTTGTTCCTTCCTGCTACCAGTGGTGTAACAAAATACCAGCTGCCAATTTATCAGCCACATCCTGTGACCTGTAGGCCAACTAAATCTCTTCCCTTCGCTATTCTATTTCTTTTCCTTTACTAATCTATTTTCTTAATTCTACCCTTATATATACTTTTAGCAGCAGTATATTGACTTGTTTTTTCTTTTATATAACCACCCTTATCTTACCCACTATGAATTCTTAATACTCTATATTAATTAATTTAAAAATTTAACTTTCTTAATTCTAATTGCCTTATCTATATTACTTGCTATTTTCTTATCACCTATTTTACATTTTATATTTCTAAACAAAACATATCTAAATCTACACTTATATATATAATTAATCTTCTAATCCTAAATGTATTTAATTTTAAACCTGACATTAGTGTGTATAATTTTAAGTTTACTTTAAAACTTTAATGATTTCCTATTCCTTCTATTACTTATATTTAACTAATACCTACATCTATAATAAACATTTATCTTTTAATTATAACTTATTTAATTCTAATCCTTACTTTAATTTTAACCCTCTTTCTAATGAAACTATAATATTTCTTAAATCAAAAGGCATGTCTGTGACTTGCTTTTCCCAAAAACACCTGTTTTGGAGACACTCTGTCTCAGTTTCTCACTTCCTCATCAATCACAACTGTCAATGTTGTTACTTATAAAGGATATGAGGAAGTACCTGTTTTCCTTTTTAGCTAAAGGTTTCAAAATTTGCATTCCCTTGTCCCTTCAGGGGGGAAATTTTTGCTGTTGAGCCTTTTTTACATTTCTATACATAGGTTTACTGCTAATTCCACATCCTTGCACATTCTAAGGGGCACCTTTTTTGCTGCAATCTTACTTCCATTATGCCTATGTATAATTTTTGCTGTCAAAATGCCATCATCCATTTGCGCATCTATTATCTCAGTTAAAGAGGGAACATTCTCAAGCCTATGCACGCAATCCTTCAGTAAGGAAAGGTCCGTCAACAGGATCCATGGGGCTTTGCCTCCGTCATGGCCGCATTTTACTGGGGCCTTGCTCCCAGCTGGCATTTTTCCTATTTTCAGGTCCCTTTTACCTTACTTTTACTAGTGATTGTGGCTCCCGGCATCAGAGGTCACTTCCTGAGAGCATCCTTCATGGGAGACTCACATTTAGGTGTGCAGGTGTGTATCTGCATGTCTCTTTTGTGCTATTGAAAGCCACAGAAAGTTCTTTCCAAGCCATGTCCGGAAAAATGCATTGCTCATTAGTCTAAACCATAGCATTTGAGTTCCCATCCTTTAAAATCATGCCCCAGTATATAGATCCCTCTGCTCCATAATAGATTCAAAGGCATAGTTTTCTTAGTTTTCCTGGATAGGTGATTTAGAAAGTGTGTTTCTGTAAGTGCAAGTTGAAGAATGAGGAGTTGGTGAAATGGTGAAAACAGTGGAGAAGTCTGTACGCTTATGAGAGAAGAGAGAAAAGTTAGGAGTTGGAAAAGGGAGTGGATTGAGGGAGGAGTTATTTTAGGATCAGAGAGGCTTGTTCGTGATGATGAGACAAAATGTTGAGGGTCTAGAGACATGACTGTAGAAGATTTGGGGAAATTGCAAAACTCTAGACTGGTGGAGATTTGCACAGAATGTTTACGGTGAATTGAAAACTTGAACTGAAAATTGTAAACAGCATGTTCAGATGTAGTTAATACAGGAGGACTATGGTGGGAGGATTTGGGTTCTGTAGCTGTGTCTTCAAAGATTAGGCCCTGAAAGATGGTGAGAGTCATATCAACTAAAATAAAACAGTTTTGTTATATATATGTGCATGATACAATATCTACTATATGATCATATATGTTAATTATATTAATACTGATTATAGTACATACTAATTCCTCACTGTGACTATCTCTGTTGATTAACCAACTGACATCTGCTCTGAAGTTCATACTTTGAGGGGTGAGGATCATCTACTGAAATATTGTAGGTTTGTATAAGGCAGTCGAGGGAGGATTATTTGATGGGATGGCTCTTTTCTCTGAAGGGCTCGGAGAGGGAGCACTGATTAATGTACCCTCAAAGACTGGACTCAGACAGAAGAGGCCATGATAGTTGGTTACTCTATGGTTGTCTGGGAATTTTGCCAGCACTCAAGCCAGAAGATTCAGGCCCTCTACATGGCCTGGTCTGGTCTTCCACCCTCCTTCAAGGAGCTCAGTCTCTGAAATCCTGCATCTGAGCCAAGGTGGCTGCCTGCTCACTGGTGCCATCACTGCCCAGGCTGAAGGGAAGGTGAACTACCAACCCCAGGGTTGATCCTCCTGAAAGTTCAGGTCTGCAAACCTCTTGCTCTACTGTGAGTCCAGACACTACTGCCTCTGGGACTTTCTCTGCAGCTCCAGCCTGGTGTTGGAGAGCAGCAGTCTGGAGGACTCCTGAAACAACACCCAGTGGGTGTAGCCAGGTGTTTCAGGACCTGTGGTTGGCTCGGCAGGGGCTCAGCTGGAACACTTTATCTCTGTTCCACACAGTGTGTGCTGGACTTGTTTCTGTATTTCCAGTCAGTTAGTTAGTGGTTAGGCTTGGGGCTGGCTGGTCCCAGAGGGACTCACTTATGCACTGAGTACTAGGATGGCTGGATCCTCTCTCTTGCTCTCTTTCCACATGGTTTTTGTCTCCAGGCTTTTCACAGGGAATGACTCTCCAAGAGGGACAGAGTGGAAGCTGCAAGGTCTCTGGAGACTGAGGCTTGGAAGCCACACAACTCCACTTCTACTGTGATTAATTTGGTCAAAGCACATCACCAGATGTCCCAGATTTGGTGGCATGGGGGTGAGACTTTGTGGCCATGTTTGATATATCACTCCATGCAACTGTCTCAGGCCCAAGGGACTGGAAAGGAGATCAAGTCGGGGATGAGGGTCCTGAAAATTGACAAGGAGGGGATCTGGAATGCAGGGTTGGGGCAAGGGCAGCTCTTGATGAGGGGTGTGAGGAGAAATTGCCATAGCAACACTATGATCTTGTCCCAGAGATGGAATTTTCGTGATGCCCACTGTGCTTGTCTTTCCATGCTCAGGAAATAAAGCTGAATAATACATTTGAGTAAATACACAAAATCTCGGTATGAATTTTCCATCTTTTTCTACCAACTCTCCATTTCCCGATGGTAAAAGACCTTTTTAGAAGAGAACATACTTTATGGAGGACAGAATAGATAAACACCTCTGAATGTGTATTTAGATACAATCCACTTTTAGAACAAGACAGCTACCCTCATGGAGAGATTTGCCACTTCACTGGTATCTTTCATATTCATAAGTATTTAATCTCATGTGGACCCCCTACATATTTAATGTTGTATGTTGGGTCATTTGCAATTTATTTATTTGTTAAATTGATGGAGAAAAATATATATTGTCTGTGTGAGTATGTCTTTCTCTGTATTTGGAATAAACCAAAGATTTTACCTTAGACCAGCTATTCAGAAATACAGTTTTTAAAAAAATCCTTGTGATAGATTAACTTCAAGAAAGCTTTAGCTGATATTTGGAAAGTATACTAGAGAATGTACACTAGGAACTAGCAAAAACATTTATTCTAAATGTCACTAAATTAAATATCAGTGAGTGATAGATGTACAAGATTCATAGATTGTCAACTTGACACGATATTAAAATAACATTTTCCATTTTTCTATTTTGATTTCAATCAAATTCATTTTACATATACAAAGGAGCAAAGGTAGATGCCTCAGTTTGTTCTTTTCCAAAATGCTGTTTCCAAACTACCCATGGAGATAGTGTTTCTGTCTATTGCAATGGTGTGGAAGAGCATTTTGGGAGTATTCTATTTGGAAATGTTAGAGACTCTTTATTTGGGATCTTATGGTGATTGAAAGATTTAGAGGCTGGGTTCAGTGTCTCAGCCTATAATCCCAGCACTTTGGGAGGCCAAGGCAAGTGGATTGCCTGAGCCTGTGGGCTCGAGACCCACCTGGGCAACTTGGCGAGACCTTGTCTCTACAATAAATGAAAAATTAGCCGGGCATGGTAGCATGCACCTGTAGTTCCAGCTACTTGGAAGACTTATGCAAAAGGATTGCTGGAGCCCAGCAGGTTGAGGCTGCGGTGGCCGTGAGCATGCCACTGCACCCCAGTCTGGGTGACAGAGTGAGACTTCAAAAGAAAGAAAGAGAGAGAGAGAGAGAGAGAGAGAAAGAAAGAAAGAAAGATAGATAGATTTAGGGGTGAGTATAAAGAAAGAAAGATAGATAGATAGATTTAGGGGTGAGTAGAAAGAAAGAGAAAGAAAGAAAGAAAGATAGATTTAGGGGTGAGTATAAAGAAAGAAAGAAAGAAAGATAGATAGATAGATAGATTTAGGGGTGAGTATAAAGAAAGAAAGAAAGATAGATAGATTTAGGGGTGAGTATAAAGAAAGAAAGAAAGAAAGAAAGAAAGAAAGAAAGAAAGAAAGAAAGAAAGAAAGAAAGAAAGAAAAGAAAGAGAAAGATAGATTTAGGGGTGAGAAGAAAGAAAGAAAGAAAGAAAGAAAAGAAAGAAAGAAAAGAAAGAGAAAGATAGATTTAGGGGTGAGAAGAAAGAAAGAAAGAAAGATAGATAGATAGATTGATTTAGGGGTGAGTATAAAGAAAGAAAGAAAGAAAGAAAGTAGGGGTGAGTAGAAAGAAAGAAAGAAAGAAAAGAAAGAGAAAGATAGATTTAGGGGTGAGAAGAAAGAAAGAAAGAAAAGAAAGAAAGAAAAGAAAGAGAAAGATAGATTTAGGGGTGAGAAGAAAGAAAGAAAGAAAGATAGATAGATTGATTTAGGGGTGAGTATAAAGAAAGAAAGAAAGAAAGAAAGAAAGAAAGATTTAGGGGTGAGTATAAAGAAAGAAAGAAAGATAGATTTAGGGGTAAGAAAAAAAGAAAGAAAGAAAGAAAGAAAGAAAGAAAGATAGATAGATAGATAGATTTAGGGGTGAGAAGAAAAAAGGAAAGAAAGAGAGAGAGAGAGAGAGAGAGAGAGAGAGAAAGAAAGAAAGATAGATTTAGGGGTGAGTATAAAGAAGTTGTTGTCATTGGGATCATGTTCTCAGGTGTCCGTACTTGGCTGAATGTAGACATCAATATTCCCTTTGATTGAGGGAAACTTAGGAACAAAGAAAAAATTCCATAGCTACTGGAAAAGGATGTGAAAGTCAAATGCCAGCTCGTGACTTGGAAATTGAAGCACTAGCCTATCACTGTGTGCAATCGGGCCCCTCTTAGGGGCGTGTCTGGAGTCTAATGGAACATTCTGGGTCCAGTGAGTTCTAGCTCTGCAAGTTAACATTAAGGGCCATCCTAGTCAACTGGAAGGGCATTTTTATATGGTCTGTGCTTTGGTTCTGTGCAGAGTTGGCTAGCTAGCCACTGGAAAATCTGTTTTCCCTTCTTCCTGGGCACACATGCCATTTCATTTTCATTTTCCTATTTTCCTGGCAGTAAGAGCTGGCCAAGTCCCTGCTGGTAGAGGGTGAGAGGAGTGATGCCTGACATTGCCAGGCCAAACACATGCTTTCCTTCTATCGCAGTGCCTGAGGAGTGACAAGATGAAGGGGGTGTGTCCCTCTATCACCACATGGGGGACATCCTCACACTCGTGTGTGGATATACACATCTGTTGTGTTTCAGCCATGACATATTTGTGGATTTCTTTGTGACTGCAACCTTGTTTTGTCCTCACCTAGCTCCATCAGAGCAGTCATGACCATGTAGTAAGTCAGTGGGAATCAGCTGGGATGATGGTTAATAATGAGATTCCCAGATCCCAGTTGCAGAGAATTTGATTCACGTGGTCTAGGACTGGGCCTAGTCATTCTTTATATCACTTTAGTTGGCTTTAGTCCAGGAGTACTACTATAAGTCATTCTTCTCTTTAAAGAAAACTAGGAAACAAGCACCATATGAACTTTGGTGAGATTAGAGAGCATATAGCCAGTTATTCAAAGTTAATATTTGCTTATACCATTAAAAATCAGACCTTTTAGACCATAGTTTATTTTTTATTATAAATCATAACACTCCTTTTCTTTTATGAAAGAAATATTTTCTAAATTCTTTTTGGAAAAGAGAATTGCTAAAGTAGCAGGAACAACAGCAACAAAAAAATCAAACCATCCAGATAGGTTCATGATGAAAAGGACTACTTCAGCTCTGTCTCTTCTCAGCCCTACATCCAAGGACCATGGGTAATAACTCTTGATTCTTTATAAATTTTGTTTTTGCTTTGTAGATATGAGCTGCATGTATTTATTTTTATTTCTAGGTTTATCAGCTTTCAATGTTGCTTATCAAATGATAGCTATGAAAGAAGAGGAGTCAGCTAAGTTTTCCCCATGCTTCCTCTTTTTCCAATTTGGTTACTTCACCATTTTAAGTTCCTCCATTGGTAATTTTTGACAAACCACTCTTCATAACTTCTTTTTTCCCACTGAGAGTCCTGCTTCTTGAGTGCCCACTTTCTCTTCCTTCCACCCTGTCACCCACTCATCCATCTCTCTTTTCTCCTGCTACTCAGCTGTCCTTTGTATTATCAAGGTTTCAGCTTTTGTATTCTGACATAGATTCTATTAGTCTTCAGCAAATTTTGTCTGAAAGTGTGTTCCAAGGTTTCTAAACCAATGAATACCATTTACATTGCTATGATTCCAAAAATAATGTTCACTGTAGAAATAAGTGTTCTGCTAAAATCATATTTCCTTTTCTGAACATCCAGTTAGACCCTGAGTAGCTGGGTAAAATGTTCTGGACACTAAGTTAAAACTGATTCTCCTCTTTTAGCCTGCATGATTTCTCACATTTTATTCAAGCTCTTAATTACAGCATCTTACCTATAATTTTTTTTTTTTTTTCCTTTTCATGGAGACCATCTCCCCAAACCCTCTATCCCGGAGTCCTGTTCTGCACTATATTCTCTCCTGGGTTTAATCTACTGACTTCTGGTTTCAGGGTTTCTCCTGTTCTTGGTTTATTTCCTTGCTACATAACTAAATAATTCCCTAAAAGATTGCTTAAGAGTTAAGATTTTCATATTCTTGCATGCATGTCTCAAAAAAAATCTTATTCTACCTTCATATTGAGTGATAACTTGACTGGGTATAGACCTGAAAGTTGAAATTAGAACTTCAGAACTTTGAACTCATTGTTTCAATGACTTCTAGCCAACAATGCAGCTGTTAAGAAGTCTGATTTCTTTTTCTTTGTAGGCTAATTGCATATTCTTCCTCTCATAGCAATTGATGTCTTTTCTTTTTTATTAGTGTTCTGGTTTCATGACAATGATTTTTGTATTTTATGAAAATAATTTTGGTTGGCACACTTTAATTCTTCAGATGTTTCTTCAGTTTTGAAGCATCTTCTTGCATTATTTCTTTTCTTTCTTTTGTTTTATATAGTCTTTCTTTCTGTAATTCTTATTAATTGGAAGGGGGATTAATTTGACATCATTCTTACCTTTTGCCTTATTCCTATTTCTGTCATATTTTTCTTTTTCTTGGAATAAAGATCTTTACCATTACATTTAAATCAATGTATTGCTTTTAGAAAACGTTAGTAAATGTATCTTTAATTTTCTATAATTTTTTTATTCCTTTTTCATCCTACCCTGTCCTTGTTTTGTGGATGCGAGTTCTTCTATTCCTCTGAAAATATTGATTAATACCTTTATCTTAATTTATTTTGCTGAAAATAGTTATGCTTTTTCTAGAATCATGTTATCTTGTTTTTTGTTTTTTTTTTTTTTTTTTTGAGTTGGAGTCTCACTTAGTCACCCAGACTGGAGTGCAGTGGCCACTCCCGGCCACCACTGCCTTGCCTGCTGGGCTCCAGCGATCCTTCCGTCTCAGCCATCCGAGTAGCCAGAATTACAGGCATGGGCTACCGTGCCCGGCTGATTTTTTGATTTACTGTAGAGATGAGGTCTCGCTGCCCAGACGGGTCTCGAACCCGCGGGCTCAGACAGTCCACTCACCTCAGCCTCCCAAAGGGGTGGGATTACAGGCTGAGCCACCGAGCCCGGCTATGATATCTTGTTCTTAATCCTCATATTGTACTGCAGAATTTCCTCTGGTGATTGCTTGTTATATTGAATTACAGAATGATCTGTCTGGCAATTCTGAATTGTCTAGTCATATTTCAAAGCAAAATGTAGCAAAGTTGATTGGGAGCTCATTGCTTGTTGTCTCACGGGCTTGTTTTATATTAATTGGGTAGCAGGTCAGCTATTGACTGGAAGAATCCATGCCAGAATTATAAGGGTTTATTTGTGGTCTCTAATATCTGTATAATTGCCTATTTCTCCCACATGGTTCATTTTCATTCTTTAGGAAAACATCCTCAGGTGTTAGTAGATTAAAGTTTGGCTGCTAGGCCTGCTCTTAGAGGTGGGTGTTCATCAGAAAATTAATCCTGTGGTTTTCAGGCCCAAAGGCCAGTAACACCTTTTGTCATCCATGTTGTCTTGAAGCCTGCTGGAGCTCTGCTGGGTGCATTGGTCCCTTCCTAGCTGATTCTTTCTTCACGTGCCCTCTGAGCTTTGGTTTTCACCTGCTTTTTCAGTTGTCACTTCTTGATCTACTTTTTGTCTTCCAGAAAGCTGTTGAAATCTTTCACTGGCTGATGACCTCCCTAAATGTCTTCAATTATTGAACATTTATAAAATGTGTCACATCCAGTCAGGATAAAGAAAAGATGTACACGCCACTACTTTGAATTCTTTTAAAACAATTTCTTTACTTATCTATCATTTCAGTGTTGTTGATGTGCAATCATGAGTAAAAGCAAATCCAAATTATACCCCAATGAAACTGTGTTGTTATTTTGGAAGAATCCATCTTGCAAGCCAAATTAGAGGGCTATTACATTATCCCCAAAATAAAAAAATGCTAGTGTCAGTTTTGAACAAAGGCTTGAGCTTGAGAGACCTGAGCTCAGTACTGGTATGCAGAGTCCTTCCAAGATGACAGAGAGCTGATCCTGCCTCTCTGTGGCTCCTAGTCAACTTGAACTGAAGATTAAGATTCTCCTGGGAGATAAATGGACTCAGTGGGGAGCATTACCTTATAATTCAGATTATAGGGTGGAATATAGCTTCTGCTGGATTTGTGGCTAGGGCTCTCATATTCAACTTATTTCCTGTCTGATACCTGATACAGGTGTGAAGAAAAGGAATTCCTCATCTGCCTCCAAGCAATCTCAAACAGGTCTTACTCCTTTCTCCCCTGTGCTAGGCCTGTTGCCCCTGACTGAAGCCTTATGCTCTGTCTTTTTGGGCTTTCCACTTTCCTAGACACAGACTGTGAATTGATCCAGTTTAACAGATCCAAAAGTAGGGCAGGAGTATCTTCCACTATTCAGAATGTTAATGTTTTCGCTCCAGATAAGTAATTTTTGTTTCCTCTGGTTTCTACCCTACACAAGGGAGGACATCCTTATCAGGCAGGGAGGAGGAGGGCCCTTGCCTTCGACATCAGGAAGTTCATGATTTCATGTTTGTTCAAGTCAGCCATTCAGCTCTCTGCTTCACAATTTCTCTTTCTGCATCTCTTCTGAGATCTAAACATGTTGTTTGAAATGCTGTTTAGGTTCAGTCGATTAGTAGAATTGCAATATGCAGAATGAATTTGTCCTTGGGAGTCCATGAATGGCTTCAAGTGCCTTCCTCAGCATTCTGTCAGATCTGCCATGTCAGGTGATTGATAATGGGTGCATTCTCAGGATACTGGACATAATTTGCTTCCTACCATGTTGGTAGCACTTTGGAGCCAAAGTCTTTCTGTCACTTAGGGAGTATGGTTTTGGTCTTCCATAATCTTATCAGAATAATAATTTTATCTGTAAAATAATTAAAATCTCTGAGATATTACAAGTCTTGAATTGTGAGAGTTTGGTGAGAAGGTTTAGGATACCCACTTGGTTGATAAAAATGTGGTAACTATCTAAAAGTCTTTTAGTTGCAAGTCTTTGTCATATTTTAATTAAATAGCTAAAATAATTGTGTACATAACTTTATGCCTTAAATTATTTGATAATTATGAAGTTGCTGATCCAGCAAGAAAAATATAAAGACATTATGTTAGTGAAATTAATTATATTAATTATGCCTAAAATAGTCAATGCTAGCTATGAGGAATGATTAAGTCCAGAGTCATACACAGAGAATCTCACTCTGTAGAGCCAACTAGGAAAGTACTGTGCCATTTGTTTTCAATGCTGACTACACATTTTTCTCCCAAAATATCAGATAATGAATGAGTCCATAAGTCCCTAACATTGAAAAATAAAAATACTCAAATAAATGTAAATAGAGATATCTGGGAATAAGCTGAAATCCTATCAACTGACAGGTGAATACAATGTCTAAGACTATTAGATTTGAGAATCATGCTTTTAGTATGAATTTCATACATCAAATGTAACTATCAGTCAAGTCAACCACGCAAATCTGTGAGCCATTCACAAAGATGACCAGTGACTAGACAAAATGAACCTAAAGACAGTATCCTCTTGAGGGTGATGAGGACTCTAAGGTGAGCTCGTACCTCTGAAAATTCTGAAATGGAGAAGAGGAGTGACTGGGAGTTGCATTTGCTCTTGCTTTGTTGAAAGAGACTCGGTGGGGCAGCTTAGCGGGGGTCAGGTGTCCATCTCACCACTGTTTTTCTTGAGCACTAACTTCAGAATGAGGGAAGGCCCATGAAGAGGTAGGGTATAGAGGCCTAAACAAAAGTGACAATGCTGGCTGGCATGTTTCAATAACAAAAGGACACATGGCCTCATTGCAGGTCATCAGATCCCTTCAGGACCTTGTGAGGTTGGCCTTTGAGCCTGTGTGATGCAATCAGATACAGGTTGAAAGGGATTTACCATTTTCTCACCCATGTAGAGTGTAGTCCCCTTTTGAGCCTGCTTTATGCTGTCCCAACTGAGGGACTGGATTTGAACACCAGCCTCTAGTCACAGGACAGTTACCCTTGACCAAGAAGGCCCCTTGCATCTTTGTTCAGCTCTATCATCGTTGGCCAATGACATTGTCTTCCAAGTGTCCCTAAGAGAGTGGATCAGGGTGCCATGCCAGAGCAAGTAGGATGGGAGAGAATAGAAGAGTCTAAAGAAAGAGGCAAAGACAATCCTGCCCACTGGACCCTCAGAGGCAAGGTGCCTGCCTCTGCTCTTAGGGGAGTGCCTCTTTTTGAAAAGAAATAACGAAGTGCTTTTTTTTTTAACAAACTAACATTATTTGACCTGAAATCAGGATAGGGACTGATAAGTTTGCAACTAAGAGGTCTAGAGAACCAGATTAAAATTATACTTAGAATTGGAGGACTTTGAAATGCAACATGGAATTAGATCTGTGTTCTGGCCATAACATCTAGCTGTCACCTGCATTCTCTGTTGAGTCGTACTCACTGATCTAAAATTCTGTTAGATGTTCCATCTGTCTGGTGTTATTGCCATCCAGACTCATTGTTCAGGGACCTGAGTTCACCACCAACAGGCCTGATATTACTCTTTAAAGCTAGGGACTCCTGTCCATGCTGGCATCCAGATGCATTTTCTTGTTTGTTTGTTTGTTTTTGCGCCTCATCCTCTTCTGATTGTGGTCCATTATTTACCTCTGTCATTATGTGTAGTGATCTTGCCTTGCCCTTGCTGCAGTGGACTTCATTGCTTTGACTTAGAATTAACTAGTATTTGAGGTTTAAAAATACAACATAAAGAGAGAGAAACTCTTCCATACAAATACACTAGACAACATATTAGACTTGAAAGAATGAATTTGAGCTATCTCAGTAGTGATGACCTACATTGCTTGTCTAACGGCAACTTCCTATTTCCAAGACCTTGGACAGTGGCAGTTTGTTGGGTTAGTGCTCCTGTTAGCTCTGTGGACTCAAGGCTAATTCTGGTTGAGATGCTGCACCGTGGTAGGGTAGGACGCTGACCACGAAAGGTTAACAAATACAATTGAAGTTTAAGATGAGAGATGTAAGTGGCATGGTAGGTTAAACTACAACCACAGTGCTTGGCAATCTGTCAAGTGGTGTGTGGTGGAGACACAGCTTGGTGGCTCAGAGTTTGTATTGTCATGCCAACAGAGAGCCTTTCAAACTTGTGTGCATAATACGCCTCTCTGTGATGATCCCCAAAACACATCGAGTCTCCAGGAATTAACATCAAAGCCTTGCTATTTGTGCTAAACAGAAAGCTATTTAGATGAACAGAAGCTCCCAAACCAATGTCAAGACTTTTTTCCATATATGACCTTAATTTATGATGGTTGAATGTAACAGATTATAGTAAATTATAATGAATTAGAATAAACATTTGATTGCTTGGATATTGAGTGCATTCCACATTCCTGTCACTGTGCCAGGCACTTGGGCTTCAGGGTGAATGGAAGAAAGTTCATTGCCTCTTGGAGTGTGAATCTATTAGGGACACCTGTGTGGGGGTCCTGGGGACAGAGATGGCTCAGTGCTGTAGACCAGACTCTTCTTGGAGAACTATTTCCAAGTCTCTGTAGATGTCTTTGGGATGGAAGAATACTTGAAACAGTATGTTTCAGAAGAGCAAAGCCTTCTCCATTCCCATCTCTTAGTTGTTTATGTTTCAATTTTTAAAAAAACTATTATACCAAAGTTTATGTAATTCTGCATTTCTGTTTTGTCTGTCCAGCAGTTCTTCATTCTTTCAGGCATAATATCAATTCCTGTCCCCTGGGGGGTGCTCCCCATATCTCTTTCCTTCATCCCCCAACCTGACACACCACCTGGCCTTTTGCTTTGAAGACAGGAACTGCCACATCATTCAGGGACGCCAGAGATTGAACTAGTTGTGGATCCTTCGACATCCATGTTTTTTTTGTTGTTGTTCTTGTTGTTTTGTTTGTTTGCTTTCTGCTTGTTGATTTCTCACTTTTCTGTAAGCTCCTTCAGAGCAGAGACCTTCTCTGTCTTGTCCACGCTGTGTCTCCAGTACCTGGAATATGTCTGGCATGTCACAGTTGCTCAATCACTATTTATTCTAATGAATGAGAGATCTGACTTGCTGATTGAACAAATGAGTGGACAACTCAGAGTTTCCCTGGGGGCTGTTCCAATAGCCATCACGTAAGAGGTCTTTCTTCTCTTGGTCGTAAAGTTGTCAGGAAGATAGCACAGAGTTTCCAGCGGCTGCACCAACTCCAACCAGTCAGAAGGAGGAAGCCAGAGAGAAAAGTGATGCTGGGAGATGGCATGAATTCTGAGCATGGGAGCCTCTGACTCCAGTGGCCCCTAAGCTCAGCAATACCCCGTTCTTACTGAGAATATGATCCACAAAGTTCCCTTTTGGATGAATGGGCTGTGTCACATGCCACCAAGGAAACCTGAGAACTCAACCCATCAAGTCAGAAACAAGATGAGTCTGTTTATGGGAACATATCCTCAGATTTTTTTAAATCTATAAACTCTTTAGTCTTATGTGAGTGTGGTTTTTTTTGCTCTGTGAGCTTAGAATGTCCCTCAAGTATAATCCATATGCAACTTCTCATCTGTAAAACGGGGACACTTTGGACAAAATGGGTGCTTTGGCCACCCAGGGCCTTCTCCCTCTCTCCCTGTAACCCCTCCATCTTTTGTCTCTAACATCCCCCATCTTGTCACATCAACTCCACTCCTGGTCACATGAACCAAGGCCTGGCACTCATGTCACCTTCTTTCCCTGCTAGCCCTGTCTTGATCCCATGCCATCTCTGTTCTTGCTGGGTCTTTCTTGGGCAGTCTCTTGGCCCTGTCCATGCCCTCCTTCTACTCCCAGGTCTCACGGGCACAGAAGCTGGTGACTCAAGAACCAGTCTGTGACCTCTGCCCAGTTTTCCTCCTGAGGCAGGAAACTTACTAAGTCTCTCTTGGCTTTCAAAATAATCTTCTTTCTATCTTACCCCCCTCCCTCCAGTAACCACAATGTTTAATTTCTCTTTATTAGCCAATCCACACTTTCGTTCTTCCTCTTCTCTTTCCTCCCCATCCTGTTGCAATTGAGATTCTACCTCTGCTGAACCAGTAGAACCTGAAAGAGTGCTAACAGTCTGACAATACACAGCATGAGTGCATCTGTGTGGGAGTGTATCTACGTGTGCACCTGATATGGGAATATGACCGCCAGCATGTGCCTGCCACCACTACCGGCTGTGTCCCACACATGCTCCAAAGCTGAGCTGGATTCTTTTGTCTGTGTGGGGTCCCCTCTGCCCACTTGGCCCCTGGCCACCCCTCCTCCAGCCCTCCACCTAATAATATGTGTGTTCCTCACTCGGGCACACTCTGACCTTGTAAGTTCTGCATTGATCCTTGTATACTTGGCTCTCAATTGTACAATGTCTAGTGCCTGGACCACCCTTCTAAGATGCAGCTTAAAAACAAATGCTCACTTTGTGTTTGCCCTGTCCTCAGGCTGGATTGTTCTCTTGAATTTTCAGAAACTTGTAGTGCTCACAGCGGAGGGCATCCAGTGAAATGTTTCCTTCTTCCCATGAAAATCTGAGAAATAACCGGCCTGGCTGATTCCTTTCCCAAAAGACCCGCACGAGGGCCTCAATGTTAATTGCATTTAACCTACCATAGTCCCTCTTTTTTTTTCTTCCTACAATAACTAATCTGTAAACTATGCTTGCACTTGGAAATTACTTTCACTTAAATTCTATTATTGAGGCCCAGCACGTGAGAGAGCCATAACCCATTTCGTTAAAAAACCAATCATCCCAGGTGCTGGACTGGCCGGTTCCTTTCTGTGTGAGTCACACTGGCAAATTTGACATATGATCAGCTGATTTTGAGGCATGGCAATAAGAACAATGGTGAGCACATAATTAGATGGAAAATTCAATTCTGGCCCAATGGAGAAACACAGAACTTTTTAACTTAGTAATAAAAATTTACCTATCTATAAGATTTACCCCTGATTAATTTTATATAATAGCTCCAATGTCTGTGAAAGTACACACTGATATGTGGAATGGCTTTGGGTTTTTGTTTTTGTTTTTTATTCTGGAGTGATTTTGACATGTATCTGTGCAAGTTCATTAATGTTCTCATCTCCATGGACTCATTTGCCAGCACAACAAGGACAAAGGTCAGTGTTGGATGCTAACTTGTACGGGTTAGCCCCGCTCAGAGCTGGCGTTGTGCACTAACAAGCATTGAGGAGAAGTCAGCTATTCTCTGTCTTTTAGGACTTTTTCCATGGTGAAATCCATTGGCCTATACCTTGTACTGTGGAACTATAACAACAGAAAGGATAGCAACTCAGGGATGCTGGACTGCCTGGTGCCAAGGGAACAGGAGGGCTGGAGAAGACGCCTGGCATTACCTACCCACACACGGGTCGTGCAAAGCTGGTTACCACCCACAACCCCGCTCTGAGTCTCAGGGGGCTGCAGCCCTTTTGCATGGCCAGCTGCCTTCCCCTGAGAGGGGTCTGCCTAAAAGAGGTGTCCACCCCTTTGCCCCCCACTCCCTGCTTTGCTTCCGGGTCTAGTGCCTGTCCCTGGACACCCTCACATCTTGAGCATCACCTCCCTACCTGCTTCTCAGGCTTTGAGGTGGAAAGTAACCCCTTTGTAGACCCCGTGTGCATGTGGTTATTTGTACAAGGGTTCCTGGGGAATGATGGGCTATTTGGACAATGTAGACGAACAACTCAAGGTGTGACCCTAAGGATGGGAGCACTCTTTGCCCTCCCTGAGTCCCTAAGAGTTGGAGTACCCTTTGTCCTTCTGAGTCCCTAAAGATGGGAATACGCTTTGCCCTCCTGAGTCTCCAAGGATGAGGGTACTCTTTGCCTTCTCAGATTCCCTAAGGATGGGGGTACCCTTTGCCCTCCTGAAATCTCTAAGGGTGGGGGTGCCCCTTACCTTCCCCAAGTCCCTAAGGGAGGGGGTGCCCTTTGCCCACTCTGACCCAGGCTTCTGTAACAGGAGCTCTAACTTCCGGGCAGCCGAGGTGTGACTACCTCCTCCTTGGCTTTTGAAGACTCAAGGCTGGGTGGGCAGTGACCCCGCAGGAGGCCCTGAGTTGCTGTCAGATTCCAGTGTGGAACCTGAGAAGAGCAGACAGATGGTATCTGTCTGTGCAGGCTTATTCCCTACAGGCGGAGGCTCACTGGTGGTCTCTCTATCACTCACCATGGAGGCTGAGGTTGGGAAGCTTCTTGCCTCATCTTGACCCAGGCTAGCATGGAGGGTTGAGCTGTGAGATGCAAGTCAAATGTGGAGCCTGGGCCCAGGAGCTGTCCTGGGAGCAGAGTCTGACGGAAGAGACCTACTTGATCAGCCGTCCATGGAGTCCCAGTCTCTTCTGCTTGCTTGTAACAAACACATGGGGGTGGGAGTGCAGCTGAGTTTACCCAGAGAGAGCACCTCCCTCATGAGCCCCTTGGATTGCTCCCAGCATGACAGTCCATCCCCAGGGCTGCTGCAACTCTTTGGGCACTTACTCCACACCCCAATATGATCCTGCTTCTCCTTTGTCCCTGAAACATGAGTGGCTGACCTCTTAGAGAGACAGGGTGGTGTCTCATTGGCTCTCCTGCAGAGAGCTTTGCAGACTTGGTGCCCCTCTCTGGGGTCATGGGCCATGGTAAGATATAGATTTTGTGGGCATATTCTTGGACTTGAATTCAGCTCTCTCACTAAGGAGCTCTGAAACCTGGTGATTCGCATCATCTCTCTGAGCCAGTGTCCTTCTCTGCAGAGGGCAAGGGTAGCCATGGCCTCTCAGGGATGTTGTAGATATGTCCCGTTACACCATCACATCAGCACTGAGTATGCAGTTAGGCACACTGAGCTGCTCAGGAAATGTTAGGGCCCTTGCCCTGAATTGGAAGAGACTGGGGTTCCTGGCCTGGGCTGATGATCTGAGAGCAAGGGACCCAAGTTGTGTGTCTAGGGAGGAAGCTCTGTGCTGCTCCCCAGACCATCTGCCTGGGACCTGGGGCTCTGCATGAATTCTGCACAGGGTCTGCTGTTCATACATTGCCCTCAGGGAAGAGTCATCCTCGAGGGTCAACTGAGAAACTGACCTGGCCAGAGGCTGCCTCTCCTTTCTAGAAGGTTCTGGACCCCATGGAAGAGCCCAGAGGTGCTGGTGAGTGGCTCCTCTAGCCAGAGTGGAGGAAGCTGGGGTCTCTAGGAGGGAATTGCAGCAGGCAATGACATTTTGGCCATACCCAGGTTGGACCCTTAGCATCCTATGGGCCTCTTGTGGGTCTTGTTCTTTCTAATAAACTTTCTCATTTTGCAGATGGGAAGACTGAGGCCTGCAAGGGGAGGCAGCAATGTCTCAAATCTAGCAGAAAGTCAGTGGAAGTGTGAGGCTAGAGCTTAGGTCCTGAGTCACCCAGCTGTCTGGCTACATTTCACTTGACACACATGGAGAATCTTTCTTCTGAGGGGACTTGGGGTGAGAATGCAGAAGATGGTGGTCATGAGTGGAAAGACAGGGTTCTTGCCACTCCTGAGCTGTGTGATCCTGAGGACGTCAATTTCCTCATCTGGATCTCAGATGTTTCATTTTGGTTTCCTTTAAAAAAAAGTTTAAAAAATGGAAATATCATATTATTATAGTCTTCACTGCTCTAAAATTAAAAGAAAAATTAGTGTTTCTCTGAGTGGTGCTTCCTTATACTTGGTGTGGGGTTGTGAAAATGTGAGCATTTACCTGCAAATCCAGAGAACTGCTCCTAGGGGCTGGGCTTCCCACTCCTACCTCTTGGGGGCTGAAGTTGTTCTCTGCAGCACAGGGAGAGACTTGGTATCACTGGAGGTCTGCCTGGGCCAGCAGTTGTTTGTGCCTACAGGGCACTACTTCCAGAGTACTTTCTTCCCTCTCCTTCTTTCCATTTCTCTCTTTCTTTGTCTCTCTTTCCCTCTTCTTTCTTTCTTTCTTTCTTTCTCTCTCTTTCTATTTCTCTCTCCTTCCTTCCTTCCTTCTAATCAGGCATTCATTTTAAGAACACTATTACTTTCAACCTTGTGCTTATTCATGTTACATCTTTTCTCAAAATGCCCTGTGAGGCCATTATTACAGTTGAATCAGGGAATCTTCTAGCAAGGGCTAAAAATTAGGATCATGGCTATTGTAGTAACAGAGTGCCACTACCATACTTCTTTATGAAGCAGAAATGTTATTAATACTGTGGCTGAATTTGTCACATCTGTGTCTTCAAAAAGTAAAGCATGAGTACTTCAGTATTTTTTTCTTTTTTTTTTTTTTTTTTTGGAGTCGGCGTCTCACTCTGTCGCCCAGACTGGAGTGCAGTGGCCACTCCCAGCCACTGCAGCCTCAACTGCTGGGCTCCGGCGATTCTTCTACCTCAACCTTCCGAGTAACTGGAATTACAGGCATGCACTACCACACCTGGCTGATTTTTTTATTTATTTTAGAGATGAGGTTTTGCCAAGTTGCCCAGGCGGGTCTCGAACCCTCAGGCTCAGGCAGTTCACTCACCTCGGCCTCCCAAAGCGCAGGATTACAGACTGAGTCACCAAGCCCAGCCCAGTATTTTTTAATATCTGCACAAGAATGTTTAAAAAGGTGTCACCACTATTCACCAGATTTCCTTGAAAATCTAACAAATGTAAGAAGATATGGGGATAGATTTCCCTGCACACATGCGTGTTGACCAGGGCTCTGCTGAAGATCCTATAAGCATCCTGAGTAATGTTCTGACTCTGTGTCCACTTACATCCCCACTGTTTTCCTTCAGTATAAGAACAGCCTGTCTGTCTTCCTTTGATTTACATTGTTTGCTGCTGCTGTTTGTCTTTTGCTTTCATGGTTAAAGTACTAGCAATGACCCTGAGGATCGCCATGCCTGGGCCGCTCCTGCCTTCCCACACTTTCCGTTCCACCCAAATGGAGGCTCCCAGGTCCCCCTCCTGGGCCACACTGGACTGCGCCTACCATGTCCTCTGTCATCCTTCTGAGATGAGCCTCCTGTCCCCCACTGGGCACCGTCCAATCCCACTCTTCCTTAAAGAGCCAGACCCAGTGCCAACTCCAGAAGGCCTTTACAATATTTCCCTCAGTCTCAAGTCAACTGTCCCTCTTGGAAGTCTCACTGTATTCTGTTTATAGATGCTCTTAACTTTGCTTTAGAATGGTTTATTAACATTTCTTATGCTTCTAGACCAGTGATTCTCAAATTTCAGTGTGCTTGGAAATCACCCAAGGAGCTTGTGAAAACAGACTGCTGAGTTCAGACCTCATAGTCTCTGGGGCCCAAGAATGTCTAACATGCTTCCAGCTGATACAGATGCTGCTTGCCCAAGGAGAACACTTTTAGACCACTGGTCCAACTAGACCCATGATCTAGAGCCCTTGAAAGCAGAGTTTGTGTCTCAGGCTCTTTCATTCCACACAATACCCAGCAGAGCAACTTGCAAAGAACTGTGTGTGAGTGTGGCTTTATTAGTGCTTGTAACATGGTAACTCCAGGTCTGAGAGAGCTGGCACGTGTTTACCTATTCCAAACAGGCCACCTGGAGGTTCAGCAGGGAGAGACACGGAAGTGGGAAGCCCTGATAGCGGCCAGTTGGAATCTGAGTTGGAATCTTACTGTCACCCTGACTGGAGTGCAGTAGCATGCTCACCACCACCACAGCCTTGACCTGAAGGGCTGAGACCCGAGGATCATTTGAGGCCAGCAGTTCAAAGCCAGCCTGGGCAACATAATAAGACCTTGTGTCAACAAAAAAAACTTTTAGCCAGGCACGGTGGTGCCTGTAGTCCCAGCTACTTGGGAAGCTGAGGCAGGAGGACCACCTGAGCCTAGGGGGTCAAGGCTGCAGTGAGCTGCAATCGTGCTGTTGCACTCCAGCCTGGATTACAGCATGAAACCTGGCTCAAAAAAAGAAAAAGTCATCAGTGTTGATGTCCTTAAGAAAAATCACAGTTACAGTAAAGAACCCAAAAGAAGGGGAAAAGGAGCACACAGTCTGCTCAGAAATCCACCTGCTCCACCAGTGAACAACTCAGAGGGGGAGTGGGAAGTTGGAGGGTTCCCAGGACTGGTACATGCATCAAAGTGTCTGGTTAGTTATTTCAGTTACTGCACAAAGAAGAGATTTTTTTCCCACTGTAGTATAGTTTTAGTGATTAGTAGGTTCAATATGAGTGTTTTATTAATTACTAACTTGGAAAACCAGTAGAATTAATGCCCTGATAAAAAATGTTGGATAGGCCGGGCTCGGTGGCTCAGCCTATAATCCCAGCATTTTGGGAGACTGAGGCAATTGGATTGCCTGAGCCCATGGGTTCAAGACCAGCCCAGGCAACTTGGCAAGACCTCGTCTCTACAATAAATCAAAACTTAGCTGGGCGTGGTAGTATGTGTCTGTAGTTCCAGCTACTCGGAAGGCTGAGGCGAGAGGATCGCCGGAGCCCAGCAGGTCGAGGCTGCGGTGGTCGTGAGCATGCCACTGGACTCCAGTCTGGGTGACAGAGTAAGATTCCAACTCAAAAAATATATATATTGAATACAGAATGTCAAGCTACAGTCCATAGACAGCCATAGGCTAGGGTGGTAGGGAAGGACCATGCCCTGAAGAGGCTTCCTGGGTGGGTCCCGGCTGTGCCTGCAATGCCTGTGTGGACTTTGGTGCACTCCTCATAGAAGAGCCCTACAACGACTCTAATTCACTTCCAAGAGTAAAGTTCTCAGATGAGTGCCTGACATGTGGTAGGTGTATATTCAAAACAAACTAGTGGAGAGTCTGCTTGGGTTAGTTTATTGTGGGGACCATGGCCATTAACCCACTAAAATCACAGGCACGAGGCAGATTGATTAATGGGAGAACAGACATAATACACATTTATTTAACGTGTATACAAGGGGTCTTCAGAATGAAGACTCAACTTCTCAGTGAAACTTAAATGCTGTCTCAAGCTTACGGGAAGGATGGGGGCATGCATTCTGGTAAAACAAATGATGGGGGGAAAGAAGGAGTTCTGTTGAGAAGCAACCCATGATTAGGAGAATGAATGGAGACAGAGAATGGCCTGTTGAGTATCTTTGTACGTTGAATGGACCTGAGAGACAGGCATCATTGTGTAAAATGCTTGGGCCTGGTCTGATGACATCCTTCCCCTCCTTCCCTGATAACAGGATGAGGAAGCAGCTTGGGAGAGACTTTGAGGCGAAATGTCATAAAATGGGATGGATTTGTCTATACCCCTTCACTATACTTTCAGTGACCATCTTTTTCCAACTGAAATTTAAAATAGACTGGGCATGGTGGCTCATGCCTGTAATCTCAGCCCTTTGGGAGGCCAAGGTGGAGGGTTTGAGCCCAGGAGTCGGAGACCAGCCTGGGAAACAGAGAGAGACCTCATCTCTACAAAAAAAGTCTAAAAATCAGCAGGGTGTGGTGGTGTGTGCCTGTAGTCCCAGCTACTCTGGAAACTCAGGTAGGAAGATCACCTAAGCCCAGAAGGTTGAACCCTGATTGTGTCACTGCACTCCAGCCTGAGTGACAGAGTGAGACTCCAACTCAAAAAAAAAATTTTAAATAAGAGTGATACTTGGGCCACTTCTGGGATTAAACAATTATCAAAATAATACTGAGATTCTGATGTCAGGTGGGATGTGTTGTTCCAAAGGTTTTGTGACTTCACCACAGAAAAGCATTTTAGAATGGGTCCTAAGTATAGTTTAAGAACTTATTAGAAAGAAAGAGACATGCTTAATGGGCATGGGCACCTTAAGAGAAAGGACACGGACTTGCCTTTGACAAGAAGCTTGGTATACTTTCACAACCATGATTAAGCAAACCATGAACTAAGGGGGTGGGCTCCAGGTGTCTGGTCATGAGTTTTGATAACCCCCTCTCCACCTTCTAAAGTCACAAGAACCTTCTAAAAATTAAAGTTACATTTAACTTGATCTGAGTTTTATTAGAGCATCACGTCTGCATTTGGGGGTCACTCCCTGTTGTTTCTGTGATTTCCCACGCTGGTGGATCCATACCCCAGCCCACAAGGTAGTCAGGTCTGGTGTGCCTGGTCGGTCAGGCAACGGTCATGTACCTGTAAGAAAGATGTCTGAACACTTATCCTATATTTAAATTTTTTATAGGAGACTTACCTATCTATGTCTGACCTGCACCAAATAACCTGCCTCAACTCCCCAGATGTTTCCAGGGTTTAAAAGTCAAAACCAGCATATTTTGCAGAAAGAATGTTTAGGCACCTCAGGTGGTCTAAACCTAATGTGCATCTTCTCAGCCTTATCTCCCACTCCCCCATAGCGCTCTGCATTTCCAGGGCAAGCTAACTAGAGTGCCCTCATCCCCAGCTGCAAGTGGAAAGGTAAACCCACATCTTTGTCATGTTATCACTTTTTCCAGGCGTTCTCTGGCTAGATTGATCTGGAATGGAGAGTATGCTATATAGTAACAATTGTGGGGAAGCTTAGTTTTTCACCTGGCATTTTGGTCATTTTAGACTATAAAACAGACTGATAACAGACATTAACCGGAAAGAAAAAAAGGCTTGTTATGGTCTGAGTAACGCTCGGCTGCTAACCCCCCTTGATACTGATAAATCAAAAGGGCAGGGAACTGGTAGAAAAAAGTTTATTTCTGACTTCAAATTCAGGGAGCAGAGCTGGACTTGAGGTCTTTCTAAAATTGTTCTGCTCACCCTCCAGGTTTTCACAATTCACTTTTTATTTTTTTTTTGAGTTGGAGTCTCACTCTGTCGCCCAGACTGGAGTGCAGTGGCCGCTCCCGGCCACCACAACCTCGACCTGCTGGGCTCCGGCGATCCTTCTGCCTCAGCCTTCCGAGTAGCCGGAACTACAGGTGCGCGCTACCACGCCCGGCTAATTTTTTTTGACTTATTGTAGAGATGAGGTCTCGCTGCCCAGTTGGGTCTATGAACCCGCGGGCTCAGGCAATCCACTCACCTCAGCCTCCCAAAGGCGTAGGATTACAGGCTGAGCCACTGAGCCCGACTACAGTTCACTTTTATAAGTCCAGCGTTGTTAGTGCCTATACCTTATCCACATGATCAACAGAGCATTGTATAGAACGTGAGTTTCGGCCGCATTTATCGGTAGTGACATTTTTTCGGTCCAGATGTCCTGGTGCCGGGTATCAGAGGTATCTCCTAGCTTTTATCGGTAGGGTCCAGCAGAAACATTAGTCAAGCTTGCCACAGAGTAAAGGGAATTTGCAAAGCCTAACACATCATGCATTACACAAAAGTTATACAAGTCACACAACTTATGATTACATTGATACAAAAGTCATACCAATCCCAAGGCTTACAATGATATTGATACCATATTATTCAAACCTATAACCACTCAGAAAAGGGGAGTAAATGGAGAGTTGTATCTTTCAGTTGATGGGGCGTAAACTACAGGGAAGTCAAGGACCCCCTGAAGCTAGTTACCAGGAGTGCATAGAAGACAAAGGGACTCTCAGGAATGTGCAAGAGTGCTTGAACCCTTGCCATGTCCTTCTCTAGGGGCTGTGGCAATATAGATGGACATTAGTGGGGTCTCTGTGTCAGGCTTACAGATTTCATCAACATGCATATGGGCATGAAAATCATACAAACACAAAAGCTCAAAGAGATGGCCAGATGGTTGACACTTTCCCACCATATTGAAATTAGAGAAGGAATGTGGGCTCAGAGAATGGCCGAAACAGGTTATGGTGAATCAGGGAGGACCGCAAGACAGGTCACAGGAGGGAGGGGCAGGAGGCCTGGCCAGCAAAGATGGACTTGTCCTATAATGAAAGCCCACAGGGTGCAGCCCTTGGAGAGAATAGCTGGGAAGTGTTTCTTTTGGACCTTTAGCGATGTCAGAGCCTCAGGGAAAGTGTGTTTGCCTCCTGCAGATTCTCTGCAGGTGTAAATCTCCCCCAGAGATTAATTTGCAGGGCTGTTCCTGTTTGCCAGCCCTCCGAACAGCCTTCTCAAAATAGGTCGAGGAAGGAATTGGGGGGTGAAATATTTTTATTTCCTATTGAGGACTAAACCTGACCTTTTTTTTTTTCTTACCCAGATTACTAAGTCAAAGGCTTGGGGAGTCACTGCCTGATAAGGACTCACCAGACAGGGTTTTATTGCCCGGTGGTATTCTAAAGTTTACTTTCCAACCTGACTCTGAAATAATGTTTTATGGCCCTGTAAAGCTATCTCGTATGGGTTCCCAGACACCAGGGAGCCTTGTAAGACACTTACCTATCCTCCCTGAAGACTGCCACATAGAAGACTTCATCAAAGCATCTCCTCTACTGATTTCCCAAATTCCTAGACTGGAACAAATTACCAATCAAGAACTCTTTGAATCCACCTATGACCTTCAAGCTCCTGCTTGGAAATGTTTCTCCATCCTGGGCTAAACTGATGACAATATCACATGTATTGATTCATGGGTTCTTGAAATTTCTGCCTTCCTAAAATGTATTTGGCCACGGGGTACACGTTTTCAGGACCTCCTGAAGACAGGTGTTCCCAGGTTCAAGTCCTCAAGTTTGGTTCAAGAATAAACCGTCTTAAACATTTTACAGCATTTGGCATCTTTTTGTCAACACTTTACAGTCCTCATCAGAAGCCATGACAGTTCACATCCTAGCCCTGGAGATTTAGGATGGTGGGTAATGTATATTCACAGAATAAACCCAACAAGCCAGAAAGCATTTTCTCTGTAACTTTCTTCCTCTTATAGAAAGTTAATAATTCCACTCAGGACCCCAGAGTTCATGATGAGTCTTTGACTTTGTTTTTTATAGAACAAAGGGAGCTACTTACCAGAAAGGGACTAACAAATGGCAAGAATCACTGAAAGATCATACTTATCCATGAGAAACCTATGTCAGCAACACAACCAAAAGCAGAGAGCCAGTCACAAATTACCAGTGAGCAGGTAAGGCTGGGTGGTGGCTCATGCCTGCAATTCCAGTGCTTTGGGGGGCCAAGGTGGGAAGATTGCTTGAGGTCAAGAGTTTGAGACCAGCCTGGGCAACATAGCAAGACTCTCTCTCTTACAAAAACAAAAATTTTTTTTAAGTTCAAAGTGGGCAGCAAAAAAAGATTCTATGTCAATTAGACTGCTAGCATTTGTATTACTTCTCACATCTGGCAGGATTACAATATTTCCCGATGAAGACTCTTCTCTAAGAGCTGCAGCTATGATTAGAATTGAACAGATCTGTTTGTTTGTTTGTTTGTTTTTTAAAGAATGGCTTTAATTGTAATTTTAAGTATACAGTAGGGGAAAAGTGTGCTTTAATTAAATATACATCATACCAGTGATGTTGGCCAGGTTGAAAGTTACTCCTAATGTTGACAGCTAGAAAAACTAGTTTGTACATGACAAGACAATGAGAGGAAAAAGCAATCCCTTTGAAACAAAATTTTCAAATAAAAAATGTTCACTGTGGTTTGTATCAACGGTGTGCATTTTATGACAGGAACATGTACAGGTTCCAAGCACCCTAGGGATTTCTTTATATCCAGGCTTGGACCCTCTCACTTCCAGCAGCCATTGGATGATGCTGTCGATGTTGAGTTTATCCACATCCGCCATCGCCCTCCCACCACTGACCCTCCCGCAGCGGCGCCACCGCCGGCTGGGACTCACCCCTCCTTTCCCACGCCCCGGGCAGAGGCAGTGGTGGCCGAGGTGGCAGCAGCTACGGCGGGACTCCCCCCCGCAGCCGCCCGCTCCTGGCTTCCTCCTTCTCTCCCCACAGGAACCACGAGGATCTGTTGTTTCTAAACGTGCTTTCACTCCAATAGAAGGCCATTGGTCATCTTCATGCCCTGACCCTGGGGAGGTGAAGCCACCCTGCATGGCTGATAAACACACAAGTGTCTCCAGGGACCACTGCCCCACACCCTCCTCCTAACAGCCTCTGCAGCGCCTCACAGCTGGATGGTTGGCAGCTGATGGGCACAGGACTTGCTTTACAGATGGCATCTGTTGCAAAACCTGAGAATAACCCTGAGGTGTTTTCTCACTTTGTATCAGATGAACTTGTGGACCCACCTGTGCCCACAACTCACACCAGGAAACTAGTTCCATGAGCCCTGGAACACCCCTCCTGGAAATCAGCTCTAGGACATGACCCACCCATGATGTCATTAGCCAAGCACAGTCCTAGCCTCTTACTTCTCAAGGAGGCGGATTCAGGAAATGTCTCCTGTCCACCCTGCTCAGCTGCTTTGTGATGTTAAACTCTCTGCGCACTGGCTGTATCAGCCTTGGTTTTTCTGGGCAGTGAGTGGTGTTATGGTCAATAAGTTATATTTCAAACTGTTTGAATGGGTAGATCCATCTTCAACCTGTCAGTTTTCAAATGTAGAAAAGCTTGGTTAGAATTTGTTTTTCTTTGCTATCCTGTAAAAATATCTTGATTTCTGCTTTGCCAAACTCTTGTCTAGAGGAAATCTACACAGATAATGTGGAGGCATTATTCGTGTTAGCATCAATATAGGTTTATAGGCAACTTCCTGATTCTCCAACGAATACACTGATTACCACTGGGCAAACCATCTCTGGGAGAAGAAGAGAAAAACTCTTCAACCTGCTTATTGTTAAAATTGCTTTCTATTGTGAACCCCATTAAATAACCATAATACACTAGTCCCCAAAATGCAAAACATGTTTCCATTAGGGACTGTGTCCTCGCCTCATTACTTGCATAGAAAGATGACCTTCTCTCTGAACTTTTACAAATATAGACTTAGTGACTTCGGAGTTTCACATATTCAATCGCTGAAACAATGCAATGTGTACTTTTAAATACTGTAAGCTCACCTAATTTAACTCAGGAATAAAACAAACAAGAGCCTTAAGCTGCAGTTAAAGGGCTTGAGTTTTTAACTTTCATGGAGCCTTCAGCCTATGTTTGCTCATTTTGACTGTTTGACTTTTGATATAGATTTAGAAAATTCTGAGGAAATTAGAAAACAATCTCCAATGAATCACAGAAGGAAGTTACACAAAGATGTTTCCCCTTAAGTCTAATGATCTCTATTGCCCAGCAAAGCACTCTTCTGGCAAGAGAAATGCAGAGCAGGTTTTTTTAGTTAGGTGAAGTCCCACCAGGCTGTATTCCCTGACAAAAATTATCATACCATATCCCATGATGATTATGCCTAGTGTCTGGCAACAGACACATTTGTGTTTTTACTTAAACGCCACTTGGAACATCTAAGGTTTTCTTCTAGCTTCAGCCAAATAAATGTGGAAATCTCCATTCTTTGTGAAAGTTCTGTACTTCCAAATATATAAATACATAAATAAATAGATAAGGGGAAAATTAGTGTGGTATTTGACTTTGTAGGCTGTAATTCAGACTGTTTCAATGGGTCGATCTATCTTGTCAGTGGTGAATGCAAGAAAATCCGGTTCCTTATTTTACTTTTTTTGGCTATGCTTTTACTTATTTTCTTTTCTTGGCTTTATCTTCTTGACAAAATATTTTGACTCCTTCAGAATTTTTTATCTTTGACCAAGACTCAGTCTCCTGAGACAGAAAACAGCCTCCAATTAATTAAGCTCAAAAGTAGTTAGCACACAGGTGTTTCTCCTCCGCACTAATGATAAATACTTAGAGTGGAGCACTTGAGTATAAAAACCATGTTTCCATACAGGACTCTCTTCTCACAGCTTTTCTAAAAGAACGAACTTTTCTTTGTCCTTTTAAAAAATTTACTTAGCAACTTTGGGGTTTCACATATTTCCATGGGTTTCCATAAATTAATTCCATGAGTGAAATCATCTAAATCCTGAAACTGCTGTCAGAGTAAAGAGTATGAGTTTGTAACTCTTCCTGGGACGTGGAGTCAATCTTCATTTCTTTTGTCTTTTTCACATTTGGGCTACATTCGGCCTCCTTAATTAATTAGGAAACAGCCCCAAACTAAGCCCAGAAGTAGGTAACATGTAGGTGTTTCTCCTTAAGACTAATGAGCGCCATTGTGGCAAGAGAACTAAAAGCCTGTTTTAGACTTAGCTTGAGTCCAGCCACAGTTCTCTGAACTGGCACCAGTTATCACACCACATTCCTTTCTGTATTATTTCAAAAAACTTCTAATAAACAGGTTTGTGTTTTCTTTTTACGTGCCTGGGAATAACTATGGTCTTCTTTCAGTTTCCTTCAAAGGAAATTTTGAAATCTCCTTTCTTTGTAAAAGTAATTCCAAATACATAAAAAGTTTTTTAAAAATAAATAAGTCAATCAAAAAAGAGTGTGGTGTTAGACTCATTTGTTTATATGACCAACTGTTTGAATGGATGGATCTATCTGCTACTTGGTGACAAAGTCATAATCTGGTTAGTTTATTTATTTTCTCCATACTATGTTTTTAGGTAATCCAAATACTGACTGTGCCAAAATCTTACCAAGAGTGAAGCTACAAAGAAATGTGGAGTCCTTCAGGTGATTAGCCTCAATGTAGGTTTGTACACAACCTTGCCACATTCCAATAAAAACACTGCTCACCACTGGGCAACATGTCTGTGGGAAATGAAGAGACAAACTACGTTTTAATTACATGTTGCTAAAAGTACTTCCTTTTGTGAACCCCATGAGATAATTTTAGCATTCTATCCCTCAGGATACAAACCATGTTTCCCTAAGGGACTATGTTCTCTCTTCATTGATTCCCTAGGAGAAGGATGTTTTTTGTACTTTCACAAAAACAGACCTAGCAAAGCTGTTTGGGGTTTCACATATATTGATTTCTTTTTTTTTTTTTTTTTTTGAGTCGGAGTCTCACTCTGTCACCCAGACTGGAGTGCAGTGGCCGTTCCCAGCCACCGCAGCCTCGACCTGCTGGGCTCCAGAGATCCTTCCGTCTCAGCCTTCCAAGTAGCTGAAACTACAGGCACGCGCCACCACGCCCGGCTAATTTTTGATTTATTGTAGAGATGAGGTCTCACCAAGTTGCCCAGGCGGGTCTCAAACCTGCGGGCTCAGGCAATCCACTCACCTCAGCCTCCCAAAGTGCTGGAATTACAGGCTGAGCCACCAAGCCTGGCCTATTGATTTCTTTTTTTTTTTTGAGTTGAAGTCTCACTCTGTTGCCCAGACTGGAGTGCAGTGGCCGCTCCCGGCCACCGCAGCCTCAACCTGCTGGGCTCCGGCGATCCTTCCGCCTCAGCCTTCCAAGTAGCTGGACTTACAGGCATGTGCTACCATGCCTGGCTGATTTTTTTACTTATTGTAGAGATGAGGTCTCGCTGCCCAGGCAGGTCTCAAACCCGCGGGCTCAGGCAATCCACTCACCTCAGCCTCCCAAAGGCACGGGATTACAGGCTGAGCCACCGAGCCCGGCTTTTTTTTTTTTTTGAGTTGGAGTCTCACTCTGTCACCCAGACTGGATTGCAGTGGCCACTCCTGGCCACCGCAGCCTCGACCTGCTGGGCTCCGGCGATCCTTCTGCCTCAGCCTTCCAAGTAGCTGGAATTACAGGCATTTGCTACCACGCCCGGCTGATTTTTTGATTTATTGTAGAGATAAGGTCTCACTGCCCGGGCGGGTCTCGAACCTGCGGGCTCAGGCAATCCGCTCACCTCAGCCTCCCAAAGTGCTGGGATTACAGGCTGAGCCACTGAGCCTGGCTCAATGTGTAGTCTTAAATCCTATGGGCTTGCCTAATTTAATTCTGGAATGAAGTAAATTAGAGCTTTATGCTGCAGTGAAAAGACTTGAGTTTTTAAGAATTCATGGAGCCTCTCCCTTCATTCTGACTCTTTGATCTCTGATCTAGGTTCATTTTTCTGAGGTAATTAGGAAACAGCTTCCAATTAAGCACAGAAAAGTGTAACGTGCGTGCGGATGTTTCCCCTTAAGCCTAATGATCTCTACTGCCCAGAAAGCATTCTTCTGGCAAGAGAAATCCAGGGCTTTTTTGAGTTCACTGCAGTCCCTCCATGGTGTATTTCCTGAACTGACAAAAACGATCACGCCCTGTTCCATGATTATGACTCCTGGCATCTGCCAACATGCACGTTTTTGTTTTCACTTAAATGCCATTGGGAACATCTAAGGTTTTCTTCCTACTTCAGTAAAGGTAATTTGGCAGTCTGCATTCTTTGTGAAAGTTTTGTAGTTACTTCCAAATACATAAATAGATAAATAAATGAATAAGGGGGAAATGAGTGTGGTGTTAGAATGAGTAGGCTATAATTCAGATGGTTTCAATGGATGGATTCATCTGTCAGTGGCAATTGCAGGAAAATACGAGTTTTTTTGTTGTTTTGTTTTGGGGGGGTGTTTTGGCTATGCTTTAAAGAAACTCATATCTTCTTGCCCATAGTATTTTCACACCTTCAGAGTTTTTTCACCTTTGCCCTAGACTCAACCTCCTGAGGCAATTTGAGAACCGTCTCCAATTAAGCTCAGAAGTAGTTAGCTCATAGGTGTTTCTCCTAAATACTAATGATAGATATTGCCAGCAGAGCACACTAGTATACAAACCATGTTTCCATAAAGGACTCTTTTCTCTCTACACAGCTTTTCTTTTTTTTTCCTGGGAGGGGTGTGGGGGTTTTGCCACTTCTGGATTCCACGATGCGGGGCCAGGGTGGGCACGGGAGCACAATTCAGGCAGGGACCCTAGGTGGGTCTTGGGTGCCGCACTCAGAAGGGGTCAGCGCCAGCAGAGAGGAAAACACACACGCTTTTCTTGAAGAAGAAACTTTTCTATGTACTTTTACAAAGTTTACCTCGCAACTTGGTTTGGGGCTTCACCTATTTTCGTCCATAAATCAGTGCAATGTGTAGTCATAAATACTATGGGTTTGCCTAAATAATTCCATGAGTGAAATAATATACATCCTTGAGCAGCAGTTAGAGTAAAAGGCATGGGTTTTAACTCGTCATGGAGCCTTGAAAAAAATCTTCATTCTTACTGTCACAAATTTTCTTTTTTTTTTCTAGGAGGGGTGTCCTCGGCCTCTGCTGTCACTCGCAATCATGCCCTCAGCCAGTGCCATCACTTGCACTCACGCCTCTGGCCGACGCTGTCATTTATGCTCCTGCCCTCAGCGGTTGCCGTCACTCAAGCTGGCGCCCTTGGCTGGTGCCGACACTCGCCCTTGAGCCCTCGGCGATGCCATTCATTGGCCGGTGTCGTGAAGCATGCTAGTGCCCTCGGCCTCCACCGCCACTCGCATTCATGCCCTTTGGGTGCCCTTCAGCCTAGGGCATCACTCGCTCTCACACCCTCAACTGAAACTGTCATACTCGTACCCTCAGCCGACATACTCACTTGCGCCTGCCCCCTCGGCTGATGCCACCCCTCGCGCTCACGCCCTAGGCCGACACCATCACGCGCACTCGCACCCTCAGCTGACATTGTCACTCATGCTCATGCCCTTGGCAGATGCTGTCGCTCACTCACGCCCCCAGGCATGGCCGTCACTCGTGCCTGTACCCCCAGCCACCACCGTCCCTCTTACTTGCCCTCAGCCACCGTTGTCCCGCGATCTCACACTCTTGGCCTTCGTTGTCCGTCACGCTTGTGCCTTTGGCCTCTGCCATTACCTGTGCTTACACCCTTGGCCAATGCCATCCCTCACGCTCGTGCCCTCGCCCGATGCTGTCACTCATGCTCGTGCCTTTGGCCGACGCCATTCCTTCCACTCACAACCGCAGCTGACACTGTCTCTTGCGCCCTTGCCCTTGGCCTACGCTGCCACCTGCACTTGCACCCTCAGCTTCCGCCATCACTCACGCTGTGCTCTTGGCCAACACAGTCATTCACACTCAGGCCCTTGGCCGATGCCGTCACTTGTGCTCAAGCCCTCGGCCTCTGTCATCGCATGCTCTCGCAGCCCACAGTTGATGCCATCACTCTCACTTGTGCCCTCAGCCAGTGCCATCACTCTCTCTCACACCCATGTCTGATGCCATCACTTGCACTCACGTCCTCTTCCACCACCATCGCTTACGCTCACACCTTCAGCCGACATCATCACGCTCATGACCTCAGCTGACACCGTGACTCGTACCCTCAACCACTGCCATCCCTTGTGCTTATGCCCCCGGCCAACACCATTACTCACGCTTGTGCCCTCGGCCACTGCAGTTCCTCGCGCTTGCGCCCTCAGTTGATACCGCACTCATGCTCATGCCCTTGGCAGATGCCACCCCTCAGGCTCGTGCCTTTGGCCGACACCATTACTCACACAGCCTCAGTTGATGCCACCACTAGTGCTCTTGCCCTAGCCTGATAATGTCACTCGTGCTCACGCCCTTGGCTGACATCGTCAATTGCACTGGCACCCTCGGCTGATGCCGTCCCTCACGCTCACACCCCTGGGCACCGCCTTCACTCATGCTCATGCTGCTGGCCACCGCTGTTCCTCATACTTGTGCCCTCGGCCACTGCTGTCCCTGGTTCTCACGCTCTTGGTCTTCACCGTCCTTCACGCTCATACCTTTGACCTCTGCCATCCCCCATACTCACAACCCTGTCCAGTGCTCTTCCTCGTGCCCACAGCCTCCGTCAACGTCATCTCTCGTGCTCATGCCCTCGGCCGACACCGTCACTTGTCCTGGTGTCCTCAGCCTCCGCCACCACCCATGCTTGCACCCTCGGCCGCCACCATCACTTGCTCTCATGCCCTCGACCTCCAGTGTCACCCGCACTCATGCCCTTGGCCTCACCCGTGGTCGCACACTCAGCTGACCCCATCACCTGGGCTGGAGCCCTCTGTCGACAATGCCTCCCGCCCTTGTGCCGTTGGCCTGTGTCATCGCTTACACTCGCGCCCTTGGCCACTGGCATCACTCGTGCTCACACCCTCATCCACCACCATTACTCATGTTCACATCCTCGGTGGATGCTGTAACTTACATTCATGCCCTCCACCAACGCCATCACTTCAACTCACACTTTTGGCCACTGTGGTCCCTCACACTTGTGCCCTTGACCTCTGCTGTCGCTCACGCTCATGCCTTTGGCTGACATCGTGACTCATGCTTGTGCCCTCAGCAGATGCTATCGCTCACGCTCGTTCCCCCAGACATTGCCATCCCTCGCGCGTGTGCACCCTCATCCTCCACCATCACTCACACTTGCACCCTCAGCCTCAGTGTCACTCGTGCTCATGCCCTTGTTACGTTAAAGGCATTATTACTCTCTGGACGTTCTATTTGGTCATCTATATTCCCTGGTCTCCTTACAGATGTAACCAGTTATGGCCAGTGAAATATGACTGGAAATAACATACATCCCTTGCTGACTAAGGCAGGGAAAAAGACTATGCCCCAATTTTCCGTTCCTTCTTTACTTGCAGAAGTAACTGAGAAGGCCATGTGCTCCAAATGGTGCAAATACACGATGTCTGCCTGGGTCCTTGTGTGACTGTGTGGAGCAGAGCACCTTTCTGGCCCTTGTGGAGAATGCAGCATGAGCAAGACATAAGCATGTGTGGGTGTTAGGCCATCAGATTTTGGGCAACGACATAATCCATCCTCTGCTGAATAATATAGATACACAAAAGAAAACTTATTTAAAAGTCGTGAGTGATGACTGTGTTTTGCTTATTTCCTCAGTATTACTGTCTCATCAGTTAAAATGTGAAATTAAATTTATACTTGAAAAGTAAAATCTTTTCAGGGATGATTGCTATTGTCCAACTTGTTTGCTGGTTCATATTACCCTCTTGTAGGTAACAAATAGGACAATTTGAGCATAAAAACTATGTTAGTGGGATAAAAACTATGTTAGTGGCATATTTAAGATAAATGGTCTCTGAAACCACAAGATCCTATGCCTTCTGGTGCTCACACTAGTGATGTGTAGTTTCAAGAAAAACTGCTTGTCCAAACTTCTCCATCCCAATGACCTAGAGAGTAAAAGCCAAAAAAAAAAAAAACCTTAGAAATTATCTATCACACGCTTTGGTATGAATAAACAGGACACAGACAGAAACGTCTTAACCCAGTCACCTACGCAGCTCATGGCTGAAACTCCAGGTCTCCTGACTCCCAACTCTGTGCTCTTTCCACCTTCTTACAGTCTTCACAATCTGTAGTCTAAGCAACAACAAGCTGAAATAAGATGTCTGTATAAATTTGCTATCATAAATACAAGTATTTATTTAGGTGCATTTTGATGGGCTTCTCGTTCCTTACAATAAACTGCAGAGAAAAGTAAATAATGTCTCCATCTTCTCCTCTGCTTTTTGTGCAGTTGGAAGCCTATCTTTCATATCATGTCTTTTTCTCATAGCAAATAATACAATTTATGTCTTCTAGTCTATATGTATGTATGAATTTTTTGTATGGAGCATCCAAGTAAAAGGGACACGCCAAGATGTTCAGTGAGATTTCATGGCTTCATTGTGTGCCCTATTGTGCCATCTTGTGGCGCTACAGAGTCACCTCACCCTAATTTGACAAAATCCATAAAGGAAATTCCTTCTAACAGCAGCATCAGCGGCAAGACCGAGGTCCCAGGGCAGCATCCAGAGTCCACAAGGAGCAGCATCCCCAGCGCACACTGCAGCCTCAAGCTCTGGAACGTGTCCCAGGCAGGTCCCTGGACTAGCTCGGTGGCACAATGAAGGACGCAGCTTCCATATGCATGACCTGGGCCTGGTTCTCTAGCCTTCCCAGTGTCTCTGGGAACTGCCCAGGAAACCACTTTTCTTTGTCCGGTATGTTTATATCAATTTCCTTTTTTACTTTGGCCTGTTAGACCTGGCTTGTGCTACTTACGACAAGGACACGGGCTAACACACCATCTGACTAGGAATCCAGTAACCAGAACCTCCATGGAAAAGATACAGGCGATGTCTCAGGGGACTTCTCACAGAAGTTGGTGGCAATTGGCCAAGAGATGTATGACCGGATGAAGCTTTCTTTTATTCATTCTATTAGTCATTGAGAGCTACTAGGGTTTGTGCTCTCCAAGGATCCTTGTTTCTAGATCTTCTGCATGCAACCAAAAGTCTGCATTCTCACAGCTCTAGGGATAAGCGGCACACTCCCCAGCCCTACTCCACAATCATGACATCTGGTAAACACCATGAGGGTAAAGTTGTTTTTAATTCCAAAAATCCTTGAACACTACCACCATCCCCAAAAACACAGCATAGGAGGGAGAAAATGAAGGCTTTCATTAGAGGATCTTTGATAGCTATTATATTTTGTTGGCCTTTGAGATATCGTACAAAACAAATATAACAAAGTCCCAACTGATCACCCTTTGATGCTCTTACCCAGACCAGAACATGCCTCCCTACTTTAACGTACTCAAGAGATCCAGTGGCAGATGTGGTGAAAGGTGATCAGATTCTGGTCATATTTTAAAGGTAGAACAAATACAGTTTGCTAACATATTAGATGTGAGACAGGAGAGAAAAACAAAATCAAGGACAAGGGCTGTTGCAAGTGCTTAGACTTGAGCAACGACAGAATTGGAAAGGACATTTGCAGAGATGGGAGGCTCAGGGAAAGCAATTCTGGGAGGCCAGCAGGAATCAGGCCTTGGAGCAGTAGATGCAGGATTTTGAGACACCGCTAGACCTCCAAGTGGCAATGTGCCTTGGGCAAGAGATCTGTGTGATTCAGCGGTTCAAAGAAGCAGACTGGACTGAAGGCGCAGTTTGGGGAAACGAGATGAGCTCACTAGGCCATGAGATAAACAGAGGTAGGCAAACGGGGCCCTGGCGGCGGGCAACCCAATCTGCAGACGTCAAGGAGATGAGGAGGAGTTGGACCAAGAACATGACTTCCCAGGGCCAGGAAAAGGTCTTGAGAATGTCTTTTCAGTTCACAAATGTAAAATTAAAGTGCTTAATCAAAAGAAAATGTGTCGTCAGGGTTGGTTGTTTTTAAATGACTCAAACACTTTGATTTGTAGGATCAGAACTCTCCCTGGGCAGGTAGAAAACGGGAAGATTATTTTTTAAAGGGATGGGCGTCGCTGCCCTCTGCTGGTCACATTCGAGCACTGCAAATTCCAAGGACGATGGCCCCTCAGCTTTGGTTTCTATAAAAGCTAGAACGGTCTTGTAATTCATTGGTTCCAGGGGGTTCATTTCACCTATAGGAAGCGCAGGCTCAGCCAGAAGAGTTGTGTGCGTTTGTGTGAGTTCATCGGACGTAATTCCCAGTGCTCTTCCCACTGCTTCAAGCCTCCCAGCCACCCTCTCAGACCCATCTGCAGCCAAGTGCAGCGCAAGCACCTCTGCCAGGCAGAGGTGCAGTGCCACATCACAGCTCACGGCAAGCCTCAACTTCCTGGACTCAGGAGGTCCCTCAGTCTCAGCCTCACGAGAACTGGGACTGAGGGTGTGCGCCACCATGCCTGGCTAATGTGTTGTAGTTGTTGCTGCTGCTGTTGTTGTTTATAGAGAAAGGGTTTTGCTGTGTTGCCCAGGCTAGTCTCAAACACCTGGGCTCCAGAAATCCTCCTGCCTCAGCCTCCCAAGGTGCTGGAATTGCAGGCGTCACCGCGTGGGGCCCGATGTTCTTATTTATGAGCCTTGTGACAGTGCTTCTTACCCAGTTTCACCGACCACACCTAGTGGCAGAATCAAGACAGTACCTATCAGCCTTATCCTGAGGTCTTATCCTAAAGCTCCAGAGGAAACATTTCTTCAAAGTCTTGAGTTTGACTTCTTGTAAAATTCCATAAAATTTTGGCATTCCTCTCCACAGTGTGGCTATGTGTGTTTTAATATAAAATATTTCCACCACATACTTTATAACCCTGGAAATTCCTTCCCATCAGCCCATCTGAGAAACACAGCCTAAGAAAGCAGAATAGAATCAGATTATTCCTCAAATGCACTATGGCCACAGTACAGATCAGTTCCTATTGACAGCTCTTTAATCCCAGATAGATCCTGAATTGACTTAAATTCTGATTTTTTTCATTATAGATTTTTTGCATTACTTTTGATGTTTTAAAAATGCATTGAACTATTATTGAGTATTGAGTTTTGGGGGAACTCCTTACATTTTTGTCTCCAAGGAGATGCCTCCCTTGCCTCGCCCTAGTCTGGGCCATGTATCAGGGACTCCAAAAGCAGGGATGACTTCTGAATACCGGAGACTTACCTCTTCACCCTGAAGGCCAGGTCAGCCCTGCCAACAGTGGAATCCACACATGAAGATGTACAGGTTTCCAACTACAACCAGGAATGAAAGACTCAGATTGTTAAAGTTCATGCCCTCCAAGCCCTAGCCTCCTGAGAAAAAAGAGCACCTTGGATTCTGACCAGGGGCCAGAACCATAATGGAGATGGAATTTGAGTTTGCCATGGGTCGGGTAGTAGCACCTGGTTCAATAGTGAGGAGGCACTAGGTACTGAGACGAGAAGAGCTCGGCACATTCAGAGACCAGAAGAGAGGCTCAAATGTAAGTAGCAGGGAAGGAGAGGAAACCCACTAAGAGATTAAACAGGAGGGAGTGGCCAGGACAGATCACACTGGAACCACCTGGACAGCCATACAGGTCCCGATGCCCCGATGCCCAGTGCTCCGTCCCCACCCAGAGCGATCTCTTCCAAATCTTTGGACATGGATGCAGGGATCAGTAGTTTCCAAGTTTCCCCAGGAAATTCCAAGCACAGCCGCCAAGGATGGCAACCATAGTTGCAGGCCTGGGGATCATGACAATGCGTTTCTAAGAGCAATGAGAAGCCAACAAAGAGTTTAAGCAGAAGAATAAGTTGATCTGTTTTTTATTTTATTTTATATAGAGACGAGGTCTTGCTATGTTGCCCAGACTCAAGCAGTCCTCCCACCCCAGCCTCCCAGGGTGCTGGGATTATGGGCGTGAGCTACCATGCACAGCCATTTTTCTTTTTAAAAATGACTACTGTCTGAAGGAGAATAATCTGGAATACTCATTGCTTATTAACAGACCATCATCTGTAAACTGGCTTTCCACGAAATTGGATCTAACCAACAAAAACTCGTGCTTGCTAAGAACTTATTCTGTGCCCAGGTGCTACGGTAAGTAATTCATATATATTCTTTTACTCACTCCCACAGCGGCTTTATAAGAAAAATCTTATTATTCCCACATTTCAGATAAAAAATTTGAGGCCTGGAAAAAGTTAGCAACGTACCTAATGTCCCATGCAGTTCATTAGACGCAGTCAGGATTCTAATGCTGTGTCCGAGTTGACGCTCCATCCCATAGACCACATCCCACCTCCTCCAACCGGGAAGAAATGTGCTGGCTGGAGGACCCTCTGCCACCCCATTTGCAGGACGGTGAGATTTCTGGCTACAAAGGATGAGTCAGCATGTGGATTAGCAAGAGGACGGAGCCATTCGGCTCTGGAGAGCATCATGACGGTCACAAGCACGCTGGTCCAAAAGGACCCTCCCCTCTGGCGACTTCACCCAGGTATGCTCCTAGGAGGCCACCCTCTGAAGCCCCCGGATTGCCAGCCACACACTTGTCTCACCATCTGGTGCTCTCTATTCAGTCAACACCCATACAAGAAGTAGTCATGCGGATCCTGGTTTGCATGCTCTATGAAATTATTATTTTGAGTGTCATCCCACTCGCCACTGAACAGCTCCTGTGCGATGCCCCAAGACAGAGATTGTCTTCAACTTTGACACCAGAAAAATCTTTAGTCAAACTTAAGAACTAGATTTGTTGTGCAGTTGTACGATTTACTTGATGTGTTTCATGGCTAGTTCTCATCCACAGTGACTGTAGATTTTCGAAAGTGGTAACTAGCATGTAAGCGGCCAAAGCATAGAGCTTGTTTGGTGATTCTTTGTCCTTGTGACCTTTTCAGGACAACTGCGCACAGATGTGGTTTGGGATATTCTTTGCTCCTTTGGCCCAGACAGCTTTGTTCAGCCTGATAACAATGCACATTTCTGGATTCTCCATCTCCTTCAGAGCTGAGGGCCCATTTCTTGAAGCCCGCTCCCTGGATGCACTTGTGAATGTTGATGGTATATTCTCGGGTCACCTTCTCGCCACCCTTCTTTGCGGGAGCTATTCTGCTGGGCACAAGCTGGAAAGGCAAGGACTGCAAAATGTTTCCCTTAGATGAGAGGTATGTAACTTAACACATTATATTCTTTGGATTGGCTTCCAAGAGGCTCCGATTCAGATTTTACGGTCAATCAAAACCCCTTTTTCCTGGTTTTATAATTTGCCTCTTCCAGAATGTCATATAAATGGAGTCTTGGAGTGTGTAACCTTTTGAGACTGGCTTTGTTCACTTAACATAATGCATTTGAGGTTCATCCAGGTTGTTTTGTGTGTCAGTAATTCACTTTTTATTGCTGAATAGTATTCCAGTGTGTGTGTGTGTGTGTGTGTGTGTGTGTGTGTGTGTGTGTGTGTGTGTGGCGAGAGAGAGAGAGAGAGAGAGAGAGACCAAATGATTTTATAGTTGTAGGAAGTTTAGAGGCTTATGGTGTTTCTTGTTTACTTCTCTATCTAATTTCACTAGAAGACTTTCATAAATCATTTAGAATTTTTTAAATAATTTAAGATCACTCTGTACCTGTTATTTGCTCTGCAAATCTTACCCTTTTGTCTAAAAGCAAGAAAGTCTGACCTGGCTTATACAGCAGCACAGTGAGCCATCAGGCATTTGTAAGCTTGGGGTTTATACAGCACTGCCGCGCTGACGGTGTGACAGCTACTCTCAGCAACGTCGGCCCGGTTTTTAATTATATTCATTTTTAACACATACAGAAATGCTCAGCCGTTTGCGAAGATACACAAATGGCATCATGAACCCCAAGTTTCACAAATGGACGCTTTCCCAGTCTTGTTCCAACGACCCCCCTCGCCCAGCTGCCCCCTGCCACTCCCACCCCGCCCGCGCGCGCGCACACACACACACACACACACACACACACACACACACACACACACACACACACACACGGGGTCTTTTGGGAAGCGTCTTGGCTCAGCCCGCTTTCCGAGGACACGGCGGAGTCTCTGGGGAAAGGAAGCAGGGCCCGGAGCAGGTTACGGGCAAGGTAACGCTGGTCGGCCTCTGGCGCAGGATGGCGCCGTCGTCACCTGCTTTCACAGGGTGGCATCGTAGATGACAGCCACACCCCGCCCAGAACGAGACGCGCCCGAGACTGACCAGAGGGCGCAGAGCCGTCACGCGCCCTGGAGAGGTTCGCACTCGGAGCCTGCGGCGCAGACGCCGGGACCGCTGGCCTCCGGTGGACTGACGCGCTCACGCTTGGTTCCTTTCGGGCCGGACCCCGCCCTCCAGCCTTTCTCCATAAACAGCTCCTGCTGCTCCCCCGGGGCTGCCACTGAAGCCTCATCGACCCCTCCTTCCGACGTAACCTGCAGCGTCCCAACTGATGGGCTGGCTTGGTTTTATTTCCCAACACAAAAAACCCTCTTAAAAATAAACGCGTACTATACCCAGCCATAAAGAAAGGCAAACATATGGACTTCGCAGCAACTTGGATGGATGTGAGTCCAGCATACTCGGTGATCCATCACAGAAACAAAGAACGGGGTACCGTATGTTCTCACTCGCCAGCGGACCTTGAACAATTATAATGCTATAAGAAAGGGATTGGCAGGAGAGGGAAACTGTCGGGGAGGTGGGTGGGATGGACAGTTGAGGGAAACTGCCAGGGGAGGTGGGGCACACCTCATCAACAAGGACACTTGCATAATCAACGTTTGTATGCCTAACCCTGACTTGTACTCCACATCCTTATAATAAGAAATAAATAACAAATAAATAAACACCATGCCACTATGATTCCTTGCAGAATTAAGAGTGATTCCCTAATAGATAATGACCATTTTCTATTCAGATTTCATGGATTGTCTCTAACCAGTGTTTTTACAGTGAGTTTGCCTAAATCAAGTCCTGGCCTCCATAAACAAATGGTTACATTTTACCAAAACCTAAAAAAAGAATAATTCCATTAATAACCTATATTTTTGTAATGTTCCAACTAACAGTGAAATAGGGAAACTATTATTATTATTTAGAAACATCAATCATAACATAGGACCAGGATAATTTCTAAGCCAAAATCAAGACTGAAAGTAAAGAAGAAAGGTATAGACCAACTCACTTGTAAACTTCAACACAAAACTCTTAGAGAAAATATGAGGAAGTTGTGCCAGTCCTCACAATTCAGTGTGCATCAGTATGCATCCAGCTGCATGTGGCTGAAATCTGACTAGAGGCACTTAATCAGACAAGGAGGTGTCTTTTTCTCCCTGAGCCTGAGTCTGGGCCAAGTGGTTCAGAGCTAGACACCCGCTGCAGGACCAGGGACCTTCCCTTCCTGTCCTCCACTCCAGTTTGTGACTTTCATCCTCTACTATTCAGAAAAGGTAAACAGAAGACCAAGGAGAAGTGATCAGGGGTGTCTCTGTCAATAAAGTCACATTTTCCCAAAAATGTACAACCATTATGTCTCACTGGCCCTAACTGCAAAGAAGCTGGGAAATTGGATCTTTGGCTGAGACATTGTTGCTCTGAACAAAACTGGGGTTTTGTTATCAAGGAATAAGAAGCGGGGGAGAAGGAATGGGAGTTCCAATAAAGCAACATAAAAATAAGCAACATAATAAAAAGTGGGCATACCTTAGGAACAGGCAACTCACAACACACGAGACCCCAGTGACCAATAAACATTTTTAAATGGTCAACCTCAGCCGGGCTTGGTGGCTCAGCCTGTAATACCGCGCCTTTGGGAGGCTAAGGTGAGTGGATTGCCTGAGCCCGCGGGTTCGAGACCTGCCTGGGCAGCGAGACCTCATCTCTACAATAAATCAAAAAATCAGCCGGGTGTGGTAGTGCATGCCTGTAATTCCGGCTACTTGGAAGGCTGAGGCGGAAGGGTCGCCGGAGCCCAGCAGGTTGAGGCTGCGGTGGCCGGGAACAGCCACTGCACTCCAGTCTGGGCGACCGAGTGAGACTCCAACTCAAAAAAAAATTTAAATGGTTAACCTCATGAGTGACCAGGAAAGGCAAAAATGCATTTAAACCAAAAATGAAATGCAACTTGTTACCAATTTGGCTAGCAAAAAATGAAAAATATCACTAGCACTGAAAATATCAAGTGCTAGGAGGTGGGAGAACAATCACTCCAAATGTGGTAGTTTAAAGTAATACACTAACATGAGGTCAACTTGTACTTTTATTTTTGTACTCAGTCTCACTCTGTCATCCAAGCTGGAGTGTAGTGACACAATCACGGCTCACCACAGCTTTGGCCTCCTGGGCTCAGATGATCCTCCCTCCTCAGCCTCCCAAGTAGCTGGGACTACAGGCACATGCCACCACACCCAGCTAATTTTTTGATTTCCTGTGGAGACAGGGTCTCACTATGTTGCCCTGGTATCAAATCCCTGGCCTCAAGCAGTCCTCTCGCCTCACCCTTCCAAAGTGCTGGGATTACAGGCACAAACCACCATGCCCAGCCTAAATATTACATTTCTAAAGGCACACAACCTGCAACCAAGAATTTCCTCTTCCATCTAGACACAGTAAAGAAGAGTTCCTGTATCTATACACAAGACACATTCCACAATGTGGACTGCAGACCAGCTGAGCAGGGTTGTGGGCTCTAGATCACGTTTCCTCTGGTTCCATGACCCCGACTTTGTCAACAAGCTAGTTCAAACTAACTTGGGATTTACAGTCACACCCATTTCTCTGGTCCCCCACTACCCCTAACGCCTAGTTACCACTACTCTGTTATCAAAATTATAAGATGCAAAACTTTTTGTAACATTTTTGAAATGCCAAAACTGTCATGTAAATAGAATCATACATCTATGACCTTCTGCTCAGCATAATACCCCTGAGATTCATACAGTTGTGTGTATCAACAGTTTGCTATTTTTTAAATACTGAGAATATTTTTAAAATTTGGATAGATGTAGCATGGTTTATTTTACCATTCATCCATTGTAGGACATTTTGGCTGCTTCCAGTTTTTTGTTAATACAAATAACACTGTCATGAGCAACTGTGTACTGAATTTGTTTTTGTGTGGATGTAAGGTTTCACTTCTCTGGAATAAGTGTTCACTTCTTTGGTCTTTACTAGTTGTATCCCACATATTGTGAGATGTTGCATTTTCAGTTCCATTCTGTTCGCTGTATAATTTTTTATTTTCCCCGAAACTTCCCATGGGGTGTTTAGAAGTGTGTTGTTTCGTTTCCAGGGGTTTGGAATCTGTCCCAATCTTTCTCTGTTATCAATGTCCAGTTTGATTCCAGAGAACACACTCTGCATGATCTCAATTCTCTTGAATTTATTGAGGTTCATTCTGTGGCCCAGTATGTGGTAATCTTGGTACATGTTCCATGGGCACTTGAAAAACATGTGTAGTCTGCTGCTGATGGCTGAAGTATTTCAAAAATGTTGACTTACGACTGTATTGGCAGATGGTGATATTGAGTTTGCAGTGCTCTTAGGAAGGCAACTTTATCATTTTTGTCAAATAATTCTAATATTTCGGTCATGTCAGCATTAGCATCTATCAGTTGTCTCATTAATGCTGAGCTATGCCTGGTTCTTGGCATGATGAGTGATTTTTCCATTGCAGTCTAGATGTGTGAGTATTGAGTTATGAGATTCTGGGTCTTATTTAGACCTATTTTGGTGAGCTTCCTCTTGCCCCACTCTGGCAAGCGAAGTGAGGGGCACCGCCTTGTTACTTCCAGGCAGGGACGGTTAGAGCCTCCAACAGCTGGTGGGGATACGGAGGAACCTACTGGGTAGAGGGAGAATTCCAACTGCCCGCTAGGCCTCCACTCACCCCTGCCCCACTGCCTGTGGCTTCCACGGACACCAGGATGGGGGGGTCCTATTACCACTGGGCAGTGAGGGTCCTGACCCATCCTAGGCCTCCTCTGTCACCACACAGCAGGCAGAGGGAGGGACATCTTGTCACCACAGGGTCAAGGTGGGGTCCAGGCTGCCGGTGTGATCTCCACTGACATTGCGGGAGATAGGATGTGCTGCACCAGGGAGGATGCAAGTCCAGGCTCCCTGCTCGTCCCCTCGAGGCCCTTCCTGACAGCCTCACTGGTGTGGAAGTCTAGGGTTCCCACAGGCCTTTGCGGGGCAAGGGTGGTTTTCTCATAGCGTTGGGAGGGTTCAGACCAGTTATTGTCTAAACGTGTTTTGTCTTACTATGCTTTCCCTTTCCTTGTCTTTTGACTAGAGAGAGGTGCTGGTGTTGGGGCTTTTTTTTGTCTGTGCTTGTTGGTGTTTCAGGATGGTCAACTTTTCCAGCACCAAGTCTGGGATAGATTAGGCAAGAAGAAAAGCCCAGGAATTCTCCGCTGTGTTGTTCTTTGGGTTCCGAGTTCCCTCACTTAAGAGTCTCCACCCATTGGGTTCACATACAGTGTCCCGGGGTCTTATTTGTTCTCAATGAGGGAAATAGGGAAAAGCATTTCTTCATCTTTTGGGAGGCAAAAGTCCCCTTAAGTGTTCAAAAACAAAACAAAAAGCCACAGCAACAATGAAACCAGAGCTAGTATCCTCCTTAGGTGGAAAAGTCCAGCGGTCCAAACAAACATGTACAGTGTGGCTAACCAATGGAAGCATCAGGACAGTTTGGGTCGTCACAAATTCACATCCATTACCCGTGCAGTGAGCGCTGAAGGCACCTTATGTTCACCAGGTACCTGCTTTGTTCTTGACAGGAAGGCAGGACGCCATTCCTGGGTAAGGTGACTTGGCAGCTGGAGTTGAGCCACCTGGCCACGAGGGGGCAGAGCAGAGACGGCAGCATCCCTGCCCTGGCCATCCTTCAAGGCGGGCTTCTCCCTGAGAGCTGCAGGTGACACCAGGTGATCCTGGACTACGGTTTCCTCGTGTCTCGTCAGTTTCATCTGTTTCCCAATGATGCAATATTCTGTTCCATGCACAGTCATTGAATGCTTTATAACGAGCAGGGGATCCTATGGCCTGGGTTTCTCAAATTTCAAGTTGAAGCCTTGAACAAGTGAAAACAGGGAACTGTGAAAAGTCTCTCCCACACACCCCATAGCTGCAGACCCCAGGAGTATGTGCACTTTCATCTTGTTCCATGCTCTCTGGCGCCTACTGCTGTGGCCCTAGAGATTGTCCTGCATACGGAACCCCCAGCAGCACTTGGTGTCCGTGGCCCCGGCAGGGATAACCTGATTGGAGCTCACGGGCTCACGCAAGCACCTCCAAACCTCTAAGTCCTCCCCTTCCCTTTACCCTCCCCTCCGAGCAGAGGGAGGTGGATCCCACAGAAAGACATAAGACTCACAGGAATCTTGCAAATGTTAGAACAGGGAAGACCTGTCCAGAAAAGCAGGTTTTCTATTCTATCTTTCTTTTTGATGTCCCCACATGGGTCTCAGTGCAAGATATGTCCCCTTACCTCAGTCATTGCTCTCCTTCTCTAGAAGGCGTAAGAGGCCGTGGCACCCCGAGCTGAGAACAGCAGGGAGAGGAGAGTCAGACCCACTTGGGAAGGTAGTTAACAAGATGTCTGGCTTCCACCTTCCTCAGGGGTCTTTTATCATATCTCATGTGCCCATGGCATGATGTCACTGCCACCTGCACAGCACTGATCTCCCACAGTAGCAACTGAGAAGAAAGGAAAAGAGAGAGAAAGGGAAAATGACATGTCGATTGAGCCATAAAAGCTATAATTTTTCCTAATTAAATTATACACCCAGGTACCTTCAGTGTGATATATTTCCAAATACACACATTTATCACATAGAGTTTGAAGCGCAGTCATTGAGTTCTCAGTTTCAAGGCACAATGGGAAATACAGAACAACCCAGATGTGGTCACTCACCTCAAGGTGCTCTAGCATGAAGATTAAAATCTGATCACAAAATTTCGTGATGAAAGGTGGGATATGGGAAGCATGATACATATCATATCACCAAAGTGATTGCACAGCCCACTCGGAGAGTTTATGCTCACTCAATTTCAACCTCTCCTTATATAGCCAAGATCTCTTTGGCAGCACCAGAAAACTTCATCATACATATAAAGTCTATTATATTAATAAGGTCTATATATACCTTATTATGTTAATATTATATAAAGGAACTTTATATACCTTTATTATATTAATTCAGTCTGAAATTCCAGCCTGATTCAGTGGCAGTGAGTCTGAGATAACTTTTCTCTTTTTTTTTTTTTTTTGAGTTGGAGTCTCACTCAGTCGCCCAGACTGGAGTGTGGTGGCCGCTCCCGGCCACCGCAGCCTCGACCTGCTGGGCTCCGGCGATCCTTCCGCCTCAGCCTTCCGAGTAGCCGGAATTATAGGCATGCGCTACCACACCCAGCTGATTTTTTGATTTATTGTAGAAATGAGGTCTCACCAAGTGGCCCATGCGGGTCTCAAACCCGCAGACTCAGGCAATCCATTCACCTCAGCCTCCCAAGGTGCGGGATTACAGGCTGAGCCACCGAGCCTGACGACTTTTCTCTTATAATCAGCAGTCTTGCAACTTCACCGTGGAAGCCCCTTGTTACAGATGACCTCTGTTGGCCTGTGTCTGTGAGGGATAGCATGGAACAGGAACTCCACCCACCACTGCTGATTGGAGCTTTATGGAAGTGAAAAATAAATTTCCGATATGTGGGGCCATTCAGACTTCAGACCATACCTGTTAGAGTAACTGTCATTGCCCTTAATTGAAACACTCACAGGTGTGAAAATTATTATTCCTATACCAATCGGATGCATTCTCCAGGCGGGCTGAGGCAGCCCCATTAAGTGAGAATCACTGAGTTGGGACTTAGGCAAATATTTAGACCCTCTGACCTCAGTTTGGTTCAGGGACCCTTGGTATCCTCGAGTATAAAAGCAAAAAGTTAAGGCTCTTTCCTTTTTGAAAGACACTGCTTGGTATCCTGGCCAAGAGTCCTGGAGCGACTGCCACACTGGAGAAAGAGGCGTTTTCTCACCCCACACAGGGTCATTTTTATTCCTTTACTGGATTTCAGAAAATGTATTAAAATATCCCCTCTAATTTGGGGGAGGGGAGTGACTAGTTGGCAACTGTGCAAAGAATTTCCCTAGTTTGCAAAGATTTTCCCAAGTGCCTCAGAAAATGCAATGGAAGGACGTTAACTGGGAGGAAAGACACCCGATTCTGCTTCCAGCCGAGTTCTTCCCCAGCTGTGTAGCCCTGAGTGAATCACCTCCTTTCTCAGGGACCGAGTTTTCTCCTGCTTGTGATGCGTGAAGGTAGGTGTGGGCTGTCTATTCACATTCAAGCGATCTGAAAGCCTACAAAACCCCTCCAACGAAGCACTGAGTCTATTTGTCTATTCATCCTAACATGAATAAAAAGCCAAAATCAGCTATAGCCAGAGACAGTCCCAGACTAAAATACCACAGTCCCACGCGGTTTGCAGGGCTTCAGGAACTATCCAGGCTGACTACTAGATGGTACCAGAGCACACGCGGGGCTGCTGAACAGTCCTTGTTCATTTCATGTGCTGATTCAGCAACCATATCCCAGGCACTGACTAGCCATGGGTTGCAGTGGTGAGTGCGGGCCCTCATGGTGTTCCCCCTGAAATCCCAGAAGTAACAAGGGAGAGGGAGAACGTCATTTTTCATGGCATTGGGAGATACGTCCAGGGAAACATTGTGTGCTGTTTCTGGGATATATATACTGTTTTTTTTCCCATACAGACATGCTTATGATAAAGTTTAATTTATTAATTAGGCACTGTAAGAGATTAACAATAATAGCTGGTAATAAAATGGAACAATTAAGTAGAATAAGGGTGACTTAAACACAAGCACTGAGATACCACAACGGTCAGTCTGGCAATTGACAGGGCTACTTAGCGACTGACCAGCGGGAAACACAGCATGGAGACACTGGACAAGGGCTGATTTAGGCCCAGGCAGGGGGCGAGGGGAGCAGGCTGGTGTGAGGTTTCATCACGCTAGGAATGAATTGTTATTTCTAGGATTTTCCATTTAACATTTTTTTTTTTTTTTAGAATGTGGGATTTATTAAGAGAACAGGAAAGCTCCCACAGTGGGAGGGGACCCAAGGAAGTTGCTCTCCATTTAACAATTTAAGACTATAACTGACTTTGAGTAACTGAAACCACAGAAAGTGAAACTATGGGTAAGGGGTATTACTGTGTATTGTCCTTTGAACCAGCTTCACCATCTGCCGGTATATACATACATGCCATACACACACGTAAGCACATATGTGCACACACCTACATGTCTATATACACAGATGCACACATCTGTTATTGCTGGAATAAGATTGCTAAATAACAACTTGTTAATGTTCTACAGAGCAAGAAAACCAAAAGCACTGGGATTATCTTCGCTACTAGATAAAAATCACTTCATTTTCTCTGTATTAACATCTAATAGCTGCTTTGGGACCAGCGGCGACCTGTCGGGATACACGCCAGCTGGGAAACTGCGCTGCAGCAGCTGCAAGAGCTGAGAAGGCGATGGCTGAAGGACCAGGAGCTGAGCCCTCGCGAGCCGGTGCTGCCTCCTCAGAGGATGTGGCCTATGGAGAATTTCTGGAATAAGTTCTTGCAAAATCAGAGCCCTTGGAGGAACATGACATATAAGGTATACCAAAAGCAAAGTATCTTTGCTTTTACTCACTTACTTATACCTGCCTGGATTTTTCATTATTATATCAAGTATCATGTGAGTACAAAACCATATGCCATCGTTGAAAAGACGCCCAGAATATTTCCAAGTTATACAATTCTGGAGACTGGAGAAGTAATTCCACCAATGAAGGAATTTCCTGATCAACATCACTGAAGATTACTTAAAAATTGTAAAGGCTTAGGAGCCCAAGTTTGTTCCTGCATTACCGTATTTACTGAATGTATTTTCTGGAAAAGTAACTTTAATAAAGTTTACTCTCAGAAATGTGTTGTCACTTTTCTTCCCAAACATTGTACAATTTGAGGCTCTTTGAATAATTTAACAATAAATAAAGAGTGAATATGCTAAACAAACAAAAAAATCTAATATTTTGGAATCAAGTTTTTAATCAATTGTAAACAGAAATCAAACAAACAATTTCTCTCATGAATCAAAAGACTATAAAAGGACACACAGTCATCTTTTTGCTTCATTTTATTTTCCAGTTTTAGATAATTAATATTTATTATAGTCGGTACCTTACATTTGGACTTGGTCCCTCAAACTTATTTTGTATTTTTGATTTTATGCTTACCTCTTGATCTAGATCCCTTTTTTTAAAAATTTTGCTGGGTGGGTTTAGGTTTTTTTGTTGTTCATTTTTTTTCTTCAAGTGGTTTGGAACATTTTTTGTCTCATTGTTATTTGAATCCTACTAATCTTTCCTCTTTTTATTTCAGTCGCTGTTTCCACAGCCTGAAGTGTGAAGGCCAGGCTGTCTGAAACCAGAGGAGACCCAGGTATTGTTTCACCATCCTCTGTCCACCACCACGACTTCCAGCTCCTGATGACTCTGAAGCATGGTTTTCCCAAGACTTTGCAGGCATGACTAAAACTGGCTGCTCCAAAGACTCACCCTCTTTTTTGCAACAGAATAGAAGTTTCTAGATTCCAGTTTTCTTATCAGTTTGATCACATGACTTAAGTCTTTGCTTTGTTCAAATGTTTTTTTTCTTCTAGGAAGACCGTTTAGGATTCTCCAATCACGAGATAAACTTATTCTCATCTTGATGTTTCTTCTGTCATTGTAAAGGGGGTTTTGAGAGCGTGGAGGACAGATGCATGATATTTAACTTAAATATACAAATTACTCCTGTGTCAATCTGGCTGTTTGTTTCTGCGGGACTGCCCTCTTCCTGGCTTCCCTCTTAGGTTTGGAACTCAGCCTCAGCCAGGATTATCAGAGCATGTGGGGGTCTAAAGAACCGAGCCCAAACCCATCGATGTTACAAGTGTATCTAGGGTCAGCCCTACTCCAGTGACTATGCATGAACAGTTTCTCTGCCGTACGACGAGAGAAGACGTGGGGAAGGAAAAGACAGGGAGGCAGATGGGGAAGGCAGGGAAAATTAGAGCCGAGCTCCGGGGACTCACCCCTTGTACGAATCAGACAGAAACCACAGCTCTCAATATGTACATCTCAGTGGCTGAGCCCCTCCTGGGGGAGCCTGTCCTGACACCATGGCTGCTATCTTCTCTGTCACTCAAGAGGGTCAAAAAAACACTTGCAGCCCTACTGTCCTCTTGGAAACAAGATGAACATTTACATTTTCCCAAGCTGGCTTGGAATCTTGGGTCATGTTTATGGTCCATGCATTTGCACGTAGTGGGACAAAGGCCTTCACATGTGTCTTCAGAGATGAGCAGAAACAGTCATGACCCTGAAGCAGCAAAGAAGCAGCTCCTTTTCAGTCTGTGTCTCCCTCCTCCCTGGCTGATGAGGCCAGTCTTGAGCCTTGAGGATCCAGGACAGATATTTATCATGACACTCTAGCCAAAAGAATGATGACTGAACAGGTTCTAAGCACCACCGAATGTGAACCACAGAATCTCCTCCTGTACCTGTATCCTCCTGCTTACGTTGAGTAAAAGTGACAAAGTTACAGTCCTCGGCAGGAATCAAGCAGGAGCAAAAAAGATCACTGATCTTGGACTCCACCATGACAGATGCGCTGGAATATACAGACGAAGATGGGTATCAGAGACGAAGACTCCAGAGCCAGGAAGGGAAGCTGCCATCTCTCAAACCTTTTAAAGGCAAAATCGTGCCATTGTGGCCCCACCATACTGGGTGATTTACTGTATGTTACTGATGTGAGGAGCACTTCGCAAATAGGCGGGTGTATTATGATCCCAAATGAAAAGCAAAAATAGCGCCGGGCTCGGTGGCTCAGCCTGTAATCCCGTGCCTTTGGGAGGCTGAGGTGAGTGGATTGCCTGAGCCCGCGGGTTCGAGACCCTCCTGGGCAACTTGGCAAGACCCTCATCTCTACAATAAATAAAAAAAAAAGAAAAAAGAAAAGAAAAAATAGCGCTTCTGGAAATGTTAGACCTGAAGAACATTGCTAAAATCACCTACCAGTAGTTTTCAGGATGATTTGTTGATATGCCCGAGTCCCTCCCTCCTCCCCCCACATCTCTCTCTCCCTTTCTCTCCCTCCTCCTCACACACTGCAGTTTAGAATTTATTCTGAGAAAATCTGACTTTGCTGAGGGTTGAAAGGAGAGTTGCTTCAGGGACGAATGGTTGGTGACTGCTACCCAGGAGCTTCCATTTCCATCACTCTCATACATTAAATCCGAGAACCCCTCAGACCGTCTCATTGACACTTTGCCTTTCCTCAGTAAGTCAGTCTTACCCATGACCATCAGGGACACACCGTAAAATGCTAGATCCTGACAGAGCCTCACAGTTGCTTTTGAGACATTCTTGGCTTCCAAACAACAAACTACACATGTACTAAGGATCCCAGGCCCTTCTCAGTGAACCGTTGTATGTCACAACAAATATCACAACCATTCCTCTAAATCACCACTGTGCATGATCAATAAAATAAGGTTTTGCCACAATCGCTGTTATGGTAATTGTCTAGTAAGAAGCATTTCTTTTTTAAGCAAAGAAAAAAAAAAAAAAGCAGGACTTACTGAGAGGACATAAAATCTCCCACAGTGGGGGGACCCGAAGGGGTTGCCCACAGACACTTCTTTCTAACAATCACTCCATTGCACCGTTCATATCAGATCTCCAATTTGCTCACTTAGGAACATATAGCCCTTGTACACACAGGGCATCATGAGACAGGTCTCATTCCCATTTCTGTCCCCCACACCACTCACATCTGTAAGAGTATCTTCTAAAAAGAACTAGAAAAGCTCCACACCATTTTTGCATTCTCAATTTAAAGATTATTAAAAGTATTTAACTGACAAGGAAAACTCATGTATGTGTGTGTATATATCCCTTAAAAATTATACTTACATATGGCACAGGGATAGCGAGAATGCTATTAGGCAATGTCAGAGTTGACCTCTTTTCAAAATTGGTGCAGATATTGTTTCTAAAAACATAAAACAAATGTATTCCCATAACTTCAAACAACAAATAATCTATAATATATGGAAGAGCAGAAAGAGAAAGTATCACTGTTCTTCCTCTGTTATCCAAGGAGTGCAGTTTGTGTGTCCTTTAAAAAATTGCCTGCATTGATACACCTTTAAACAGGATCGTGACATCACACCACACATCCAGTGACCTGCGTTCCACAAGCACCTTCCATGTGACCGTACAGGAACCTACTTCATCCACTTATTGGCTGCTTCGTGCCACATTGTTAAGCTCTATTGTCATTAATGTAACCGATTCCTTTTAATGAAGATGTCAGTTATTTTCCTTTCTTTCGCCTTTCAAACTTTCCCATGCATGGTCTTGTGTACACACCTGGACACACTTAGCCACTCGTGCCCGACCCTGGGACAGTCTAAGGAGTGTCTCTTCCCCCCAACCCCATCATTTCCTGTCACGTATGCTGCTTCCAGTGGGTGACTTTGCTGCAGTAGGGGCTCCGAGTTCAGATCCTGGCTCTGCCACTTACTGCCATTGACCTCTCTGCATTCAAGTTTTTGCACCTATAAAACTGGGGATAATATCAGTCTCTAGTTCATAGTGTTTTGATGATAATTAAATGTGGTGATCCATGTACCATGTCTTACTTTGTAAGTGCTCAATACACTTCAACCTTGGGTTGGTGTTGCTTGTATTTGCAGGGAAATCCCTCTGTATTCTTTCGGATCCATGTTAACTATGCCTCGGTTGGCTACTTGGCGCACTTGACTTCCACTTGCCAGTTTCTCTCTTCCCTCTACTGCCAACTTGATCCCTTTCTTTCTGCATCTTGTGGTGAGACCCACTGCTGATTCTGCTATTCAAGGCACTAGAAAAACTCCCAGTGACAGACTCCAATCAACCTACCTTACCTTTAGCATTTCAGTTACAATGTCTCATGAAACTTACTATGCAGCAGTAGGTATTAGTCTTTGATCTATTATAATTTGTCACATCTGCTCTATTATTAATTTTAAATTTCTTGTTTTTTTTTTTTCTTCCTTCATTCTGACAGTGTTTGTAGAACATTTGCCAAGTAAGGATGTTGGACTTGGCCTCCCAAATACAAGACAAATACAGTAAAACATCAAACAGCTTACAATTGAGTAGGGTAGAAGAGAATCTAAAAACAGGTAAGAGCAAGTAGACATTCTAGGCCTAGTTACCTGTCCCTGTACTCTGCCAGTCGGATCACCTTGCTTGGGGATAATCTGAGAAAACTGTCTCTTCGTTTGAATCTTGAAAGACAATTAGCTGTTCACAAACTAACCCAGGTGAGCAAAGATGCTGCCAAGGAGAGGGAGTGTTTCATAAAAGTCCATACAAGAACTGCAAACAGTTTAGGGTGGTAGGAGCCATGTATGGAAGGGGATAGAGATGAAGGGTTAGGAGGGAAAGAAGGCCACAAAAATGAAGCTGGACTCAAAAGAAAACAGGTCTTCAGTGTCTGCGATGGGGTTACTAGGGAAACACCACGGGACACCCTGACTCCGTGGCAGCTCCAAAGACAGCACTCGCCTGGGTCAACTCAGTAAGACCTAAGTTCTTCCTATCCTCTGACCAACCAGCCAAGTGAAATCTACTTTTCTGCTCGGTTGATCCTCATTTTTGTTTCACACGTCATCCATAGCTAAATTCCAAAACGTATGTCAGAGGTATGGGCCCTGATTTAATATAAGTTTAGTCTGACTTTTTTTGAAACAAGACCATGGCAAAGGAGAAGTTTAAATAAGAAAAACAACTTTTAATTATTATTCACTCAGAGAAGCTGATGAGTTCCATAATTGCACTGAATGACGTTTATCATTTGCTAAAACTCGCCATCCCCACTCCAGGAGAAAGCATAAAGAACTTGCAATTTTTTTTTTTTTGACAGCAGGATTTATTGAGAGGACAGGAAAGCTCCCAGAGTGGGAGGAGACCCAAAGGGGTTGCCCAGAAGTTGTAATTTTTAAAAATTGGCTGGGTTTTTTTTCTTTTCAATTTACATTCAGCCTACTTCCCAAAAAATAAATAATCAGTCCAGATGTGGTAGCTTGCTTTAAAAATGGGGAGGAACAATAAGGCTACAGACATAAATACACTGTCTTGTAAGATTTTCAAGATCTCACCTAAGAAAACAAGCAGAGAAGCCCCAAGGCACCCACACCTGCTCAAAAAGGAAACTATGCTTCCCCAGGTGACCGCTTTGGTGAGAAGGTTTTCAGCAGGACAGCGGAGTGCTCTCCCTGTGGTCACCCAGGGACCAAGCTGGACACCAAAGGCCAGTAAAATTACAACTTTCCTTTCTAGGTTGTTCTTCCAACATGCAACATACATTACAGTGCTTCTGTTCATCCAAGTAAAAGTGAGCAAAGTCCTTCAACCCGAAACATGAAGAAACAGACACAACGTGAAGGGACCATTTGCTGATAATGCATCTTGCTTACGGACCTGAGGATCCAGTTCAGTTCAGTATTTCCCCGAGCCCATCCTGCCTCACGCCATAAAGAGACTTACAAAATGTTGCAGGATTAGGGTGGAAAGTGCATTTCACAAAAGACTAGTATTTTCATACTGCAAACAAAGGCATGCCCATCATCAGCACCAGTCATCAGTATATAATTCACAGTGATCCAACCATCCCGATGTCTTCCCAGCCAAGAGAACCGTAAGTTCAAGGTGTGTTCTGTTTCCTTGTGGAAATGGAGGCCCTGGACCTCACCGCAGCACACGTTCTTGGACCTCAGGCAAACTGAGACCTGTCTTCCCACCCACTCGCTTCACAGGCGGGTATGTTATGGCATGTTTATTCATGACTGCAACTTTTTTTCCCCCTTCATGTGCAAAGACACAAATGACAAGGAAAAAGCTAACATCACAGATGGAAGAGAACAAGAAAACAGGGCCAGCACTTGGAGAGTCAGACCATATTCAACTCAGTCTCTTACAACTTCTGACTCCACATCCTGGATGTGAAGACGTTTCTGAGCACTCGGTGCGTGTGCTAGAGACTGGGAGGCCGGTGAGGCACACGAGGAAGAGGAGGGCATGGCAACGCCCGTCCTCAGGCTGAGCAGAGTTGACAGACACTCGCCCTGAGCCCTTCCAGAGCTACAGTCACCAAAGCAAAGCTCAGACCTGTTCCTGGACCGGAACAGCACCTCCTACCAGCTTCCCTTCCGTCTTCACTGTACTCCCCACTGTATTCTCAAGGATCCACATATCAGTTTTCAATACGCATTTTGTCATCTACAAAGACAACAGTTTAGCACAAGGAAGTTCTGGGTTGAAGACCACTGATCCAGGTGTCCCATCTCAGACACCTGCTCTCTGACTTCAAGCGTTTCTGTTCCACACATCCACCCACCTGGAACAACATGCTTGGACCTGACAACCCAGCCCTCTCTGAAGAGTCCCGCTCTGCTTGTAGTCCAGTCTCCAGCTGCAACTGGTTTGCTTCCTCTTCTGCTGTCCTCATGTGGCACACCTGCTCTGTTGCCCCGTGTTCCAAAAAATGTTTCTTGGACAGGAGGTTGTCCCTCCTGGAGCCAGCCAGCTAGATATGTTTCCATTTCACATAATCTAGATAGTCTCCACCCCTACCTAGCACCATGGGTGCTCTCCCCAGCTCTGTGCACACACAACAGACACACTGAAAATCAAGAGGGTGAGTCCACTTTGGGCCAGAGCAGTTTGACCAGAGGCAAAAGTTGTTGAGTTGACCGGGAAAGACGTGCCCATTTGCCCTCAGTGGCTTGGAATGATTGCTCTCTCACAACTGAAAAGGATTGTGTGTGTGGGGGGGGTGTCATTTGATCATTAGATTCATTGGCACACACACCCAAGTATTTATCAAACGACTTCACTTAGTTACAAGAATAAATTTTGTTTGTTTGTTTGTTTGAGTTGGAGTCTCACTCTGTCGCCCAGACTGGAGTGCAGTGGCCGCTCCCGGCCACCGCAGCCTCGACCTGCTGGGCTCCGGCGATCCTTCCACCTCAACCTTCCGAGTAGCCGGAATTACAGGCACATGCTACCACGCCCGGCTGATTTTTTGATTTATCGTAGAGATGAGGTCTCGCTGCCCAGGCGGGTCTTGAACCCGTGGACTCAGGCAATCTACTCACCTCAGCCTCCCAAAAGCGCGGGATTACAGGCTGAGCCACCGAGCCCGGCAAGAATAAATTTTTTAAAAACTTTCTTGTGAAGTTATTTCCAATATTTACTTTAAAAAGTAATATTAATTTTTTTTTTTTTAATTTGGTGTCTCACTCTGTCACCCAGGCTGGAGTGCGGTGGCACGCTCACGGCCACCCCAGCATCAACCTGCCGGGCTCCAGTGATCCTTCCGCCTCAGCCTTCCAAGTAGCTGGAACTACAGGCATGAGCTACCACGCCTGGCTCATTTTTTATTTATTGTAGAGAGGAGGTCTCGCCAAGTTGTCCAAGCTAGTCTTGAGCCCGCAGGCTTAGGCAATCCACTTGCCTTAGCCTCCCAAAGTGCTGGGATTACAGGCTGAGCCACTGAGCCTGGACAAAACATTAGATTTTTTTAAATTTCAGTATATATTTTAAATGTCAGTAATTTTTTTCTCTTGAGTTATGAAAGTTTTGCAGATATAAGAGTCTAAATAAAGGATAGAATCACCAAGAAATATGTTGTTCTGACAAAGGCCCCAAGACTGGAGGACACAGGGAGGAAATATAAACACACACGATATCACAACACTTATCCTCAAGAAGTCTATGTTAAAAATAAATAAATAATCTTGACCTCAAAAAAGTATTTAGGGATACAAACAAAGAAAAATTAAAATAGTATAAATTGGGCACTAATGCTCTGAGACGAGGCAACAAAAAGTAGGAGTGATTGAGGCTAGATTAGAATTAATTTTACTTTTGAGTCAGAGTCTCCCCTCTGTACGCCAGGCTGAAGTGCAGTGGCATGATCACAGCCATCACAGCCTCGACCTGCTGGGCTCAGGCGATCCTTCCACCTCAGTATCGCAAGCAGCTAGGACTCCAGCCATGTGCCACCACCCTTGGCTAATTTTTTGGTTCATTGTGGAGACAAGGCCTCTCCATGTGGCCCAGGCTGGTGTCAAACTCCTGGACTCAGGCAATCCTCTTACCTGACCCCTCAAAGTGCTGGGTTTATAGGCATGAGCCACCGTGCCCAGCCTAATTTTTAAAACTTGAATAGAAAAGCTGAAGATAAATTCACAGGTTTTAAAAACTTGTTAGAAGCCAGGCTTGGTGGCTCAGCCTGTAATCCCGCGCCTTTGGGAGGCTGAGGTGAGTGGATTGCCTGAGCCCGCGGGTTCGAGACCCGCCTGGGCAACTTGGCGAGACCTCATCTCTACAATAAATCAAAAATTAGCCGGGCATAGTAGTGCTCGCCTGTAGTTCCAGCTACTTGGAAGGCTGAGGCGGAAGGATCACCGGAGCCCAGCAGGTCGAGGCTGCAGTGGCCGGGAGCAGCCACTGCACTCCAGTCTGGGCCTACGGACTCAAAAAAAACCAAAAAACAAAAAAAACTTGTTAGAAGTGGACAGAAAAACTAGACTGCTCTCTTCATTTTAACAAATAAGGGCTGGGCACAGTGGCTCAAGCTTGTAATGTCACTTTGGGAGGCCAAAGTAAGAGGATTGCCTGAGCCCAGAGGTTCGAGACCAGCCTGGACAACTTGGCAAGACCTCGTCTCTACAATATATCAAAAAATTAGCCAGGCGTGGTAGCTCATGCCTGTAGTTTCGGCTACTTGGAAGGCTGAGGTGGAAGGATCACCTGAGCCCAGCAGTTCGACACTGGGTGGCTGTGAGCGTTCCACTTCGTCACTTCACTCCAGCCTGAGCAACAGATTGAGACCCCCAACTCAAAAATAAAAAAATGTTTTAAAAAGGAGGCTGTCTTAGAGCAGTTGACGGACTTAACAGTTCATAGTTGAAGTTGGACCAAAACTAGAAGCCACATTTCGAGGTTCTGTGTATCCTCCTTCCTCTATCTACATTCTCAAGCAAACTTAGACAAGGAAGGCTTGAAGACGGCACATGGAACAAGAAAGAGCCCCAGACTTCTCTAGTGGCAGGAGAGACACAAGGACAGCACCAGCCATCCTGGATTGTCAACTTCTCATCCTGGGCAGAGTCGTTCGATCATTAGATTCACTGGCACACACCCCCAAGCATTTTTTGGACTGATTAAATAGAATGAGTTCGCGTTGGCGTGGCTTGCTTAGGGTTGGACTGATGTGACTTGAACTGGATTGAAAACTAGAGACGACTGGCAGTCATAATTGTGTTGCATCTCTTCAGATTCTTCTCTGTAACAAAAACCTGCCCTCTCAAGCCGATGAAGGGCCAGCCTTAGTACCCCTACATTGCTACCCACAGGGCAAGTCATGCATGGAGTCAATGTGTTCCAGAAGGGTCAAAACATTTTTTTTTTGAGTTGGAGTCTCACTCTGTCGCCTAGCCTGGAGTTCAGTGGCACGTTCATGGCCACCGCAGCCTCGACCTGCTGGGCTCCTGCGATATCCTTCCTCCTCAGCCTTCCAAGTAGCTGGAACTACAGGCGCGTGCTACCACACCCGGCTTGTGTTTTGATTTTTGGTAGAGATGAGGTCTCACCAAGTTGTCCAGGCTGCTCTTGAACCCCTAGGCTCAGGCAATCCTCTCACCTCGACCTCCCAACGTGCTGGGATTATAGGTGTGAGCCACCACACCCAGACCTAGGTCAAAACATTTACTTTTTTTCACTTGGAGTCTCATTCTGTCACCCAAGCTGGAGTGCAGTGGCATTCTCACGGACAACCCAGCGTGGATCCCCTGGGTTCAGGCAATCCTTCCACCTCAGCCTTCTTAAGTAGCCGGAACTACAAGTGCGTGCTACCACGCCCAGCTAATTTTTGTTGTTGTTGTTAATTGTAGAAATGAGGTCTCACCAAGTTGCCCAGGCTAGTCTCCAACCTGCGGGCTCAGGCAGTCCTCTCACTTCGGCCTCCCAAAGTGCTGGGATTACAGGCTTGAGCTACTGCGCCCGGCCGGTCAAAACATTTTTAAGGAAAGTAAATAGGGAGCTCTTTTGAAAATGAAGACTCCATCTACTCAAGTAATTACCTCCTGAATCTTCCATTTTCTGAGTTGGCAGCTGGCATGCTACTTTTTCTTGAAGCAATAGTTTCCTCCATTAGTACTAACCGATTCTTGGGAGAGCCAGGCATTTCCTAAAAGAAGCAACGAGGCAAATCCCTGGTAGCCTAACATCAGAGGTCCCAGAATCTCTCCCTTCCTTCAGATTTAGTGTCAGTTTGCAGCGAATTGGAGAAGAAAGAGCCACAAAAACTAAAGGGCAGAGAAAGGGTTCCATCAACTGCTGGGTGCTTTACGACTTTGTTTCTTCATATCAGCACATAAGCAATAAAGCCTGTCTTCAGGGTTCTGCCAGTGACACGGTCCATCCTGGAACATCCTCCTTCTTCCAAGAACTTGCCTCTCAAATTCCCAGGATTCTGTAGACTTTAGTTTTAAGGCCGGGCAAAGGTGGCTCATGCCTATAATCCGAGTACTTTGGGAGGCCGAGGTGAGAGGACTGCCTGAGTCTGTGGGTTCGAGACCAGCACGGGCAACTTGGTGAGCCCTCGTCTCTATAATAAATCAAAAATGAGCCGAGTGTGGTGGTGCGTGCCTGTAGTTCCGGCTACTCGGATGGCTGAGGCGAAAGGATCGCCGGAGCCCAGCAGGTCAAGGCTGTGGTGGCTGGGTGCGGCCACTGCACTCCAGTCTGGGTGACAGAGTGAGACTCCAACTCAAAAAATATATATATATATCAGATAAGTCTTACTTTATACTTTTATACTTCTGCACGTTTAAGAGTTTACAAACTATGAAGGCTTCCACAATTGAAAGGTACTCCCGTGGTGATGGTTATTTTTTGCCTCTGATTTCTGAACTGTTATTTCCCCTTTGTTCTGCTCCCTTTTTGCAGAAGAGCAAACATCAGATGCTAAGAAGTCATAAGAACTGCAGACTGGAGTCCCTCCTCTGTCACCATCTTGTTAACTTCTTAGGCAAGTCACCACGCCTCAGTTTCCCTTCTGCAACATGAGAGGGTTGAACTCGGTGACTGTGAAGCTTCCGCCCACATCGATTCCTGCATGGCAATTTGGAGGATTTTAAGGAATTGTATTTGAGTGTGATTTGCTAACCATAATATGGAAACCACCACTTTAATATGAAAAGAGGCCTGGCAATCATCCTTTTATTTTTTATTTTTTATTTTTTTTGAGTTGGAGTCTCACTCTGTCACCCAGGCTGGAGTACAGTGGCATAGTCACAGCCACTGCAGCCTCGAACTGCTGGGCTCAGGCGATCCTTCCACCTCAGTCTTCCAAGTAGTTGGAACTACAGATGTGCACCGCCACGCCTGGCTAATTTTTTTATTTATTGTAGAGATGAAGTTTTGTCAAGTTGCCCAAGCTGGTCTCGAACTTGTGGGCTCAGGTAATCCTCTCACCTCAGCCTCCCAAAGTACTGGGATTATAGACATGAGCCACCTCGCCCAGGCAGCAGTCGGTCTCTTTTTTTTTTTCTTTTTTTTGAGTTGGAGTCTCACTCTGTCGCCCAGACTGGAGTGCAGTGGCCGCTCCCGGCCACCGCAGCCTCACCCTGCTGGGCTCCGGCGATCCTTCCGCCTCAGCCTTCCAAGTAGCCGGAATTACAGGCATGCGCTACCACGCCCAACTGATTTTTTGATTTATTGTAGAGATGAGGTCTCGCTGCCCAGGCGGGTCTCGAACCCGCGGGCTCAGGCAATCCACTCACCTCAGCTTCCCAAAGGCACGGGATTACAGGCTGAGCCATCGAGCCTGGCTTGTCGTTCTCTTAAAGAAGAGTTTTTGTTGTTGTTGTTGTTGTTTTATTGTGAGTCGGGGTCTCACTCTGTCACCCAGGTTGGAGTGCAGTGTACTCTCACGGCCACCACAGCCTCAAGCTGCTAGGCTCAGGGGAGCCTTCCACCCCAGCCTTCCAAGTAGCTGGAACTACAGGCACGTGCCACCATGCCCAAGTAATTTTTGGATTTATTGTATGGACAAAGTCTTGCCATGTTTCCCAGGCTTGTCTCGAACCCGAGGACTCAGGCAATCCTCTCGCCTCCACCTCCCAAAGTGCTAGGATGATGGGCATGACTTGCCCAGCTAGGAAGAGTTTTTAAATCTCACAGACTAAAAATTATTTAAAGAGGCGCTGCTCTAATGAAGATAACGGGCCAAGAAGAAACTGAAACGACAGCTCCCCCAGAGATGGAGCTCAATCTATGACTCCCCCAGTGTGGATGGCTTGCACCTCCATGGACCTTGAGGAAGTCACCCCTGAAACATGTGCCCACCCGCACAGATACAGAGAATTCGCCCAGGGGGTCCAAGAGCGAGATCAGGACATGATCCAGATTATGTAAACAATGTAGTCAGAAGAAGTCAGGCTAAATCTGGAAACCTCCGAATAGTCTGGCTTGTTGTCAACGTTGAACAAAAATGCAAAGATCGAGTTTTCCTTTCATTTGTGTTGTGGATGCCGCTTGAGACGTCTCTACCCTAGATGACACTTTAAGAGCCAAATGGCCCAAAATAGAAATAAAACGTTAAAAAACAGCCCTGGATTTGAAAATAGATGTGTGCTTGGCTCTGCTTTTGCGTGAGGCCAAGTCATTTAATCCATCCAAAATAAGTCTCAGCACAAAATCGAGGATAGTCACCCAACTACCTTCTATACAAAGTTGAGCAAGGGTCAACCAATGATCAAGAAAGTGCTTTGTGAGCTTATTGAATGCCACCTTCCGAACGGCAACTCCCAAGGCTGGTAGCAGATTGTTTTCACAAAGGCAACATGGTGTGCCTCCCTGCCCCTGCCAGCCACGGGAAGCAAAACTGTTCCCTCCATGTGTGATGGGTTCCCAAGTCTACTCCCGTACTGACCCCATGAGTGTTTACTTACTCCTGTGTAATTAGACTGGCAGGAAGCATTTCCTTCAACTCCCTGTGTCTGGGTGGACATCTGCAGTCATCCAAACAGAAAGTCCAGGTTTCCACTCGACTGTTCAGGGTTTGTGACAAAAAAACACCTTACAGATTCAGGCCATCAAGCAGGAACCAATTCCGGCCTTGAGACCTAAATCTCCGTGGGTTGTTTCTGTTTTGCAGTGAGAGAACATCCGATGGCTTCAATACCTAAAGCTTAGACATTTGTAGTAAATGTGAGTCATGCATGCGTGAATGTCTGTATTCTTTTTTTTCTTTTTGAGTTGGAGTCTCACTCTGTCGCCCAGACTGGAGTGCAG
>NW_007253818.1:72049-97215 GCF_000164805.1 Carlito syrichta
CTCGACCCCGCGGGCTCAGGCAATCCACTCACCTCAGCCTCCCAAAGCCATGGGATTACAGGCTGAGCCACCGAGCCCGGCTATGTCTGTATTCTACCTCGCCCTCACATACTTTTATTTTTGCTGGTTGGAGAGGAGAGATATAGATGCGTGGAAATAAACTACTAAATAGTTCTCATGTGATGGGAAAATAACGTGTGTAATACTTTAATTGGCATTTAAACCAGTACACACTTTTGAAAAGGAATTTAGTAACAAACATCAAAACCACTAAAATTCCAGCTAGGCACAGAGGCTCCCTCTGTAATCCCAAGCACTTTGGGAGGCCGAGACGAGAGAATTGCCTGAGCCCAGGGGTTCAAGACAACATGATGATAACTTGTCTCTACAGTAAATCAAAAATTAGCCGGGCGTGGTGGTGCACGCCTGTAGTCCCAGCTACTTGGAAGGCTGAGGCAGAAGGATCCCTGAGCCCAGCAGGTCGAGGCTATGGTGGCTGTGAGCATGGCCACGGCACTCCAGCCTGGGTGACAGAATGAGACTTCAACTAAAAAAAAAAAAGTCACCAAAATTTCATTCCCTTTAAGTCAATAATTTCAAGAAATGTAAAAGTGAAATATCAGAAAAATCCTAAATGCCCAATATAGCAAAAATGGCCAGGGAAATCATGGGAAGCCACTCAGTGGACAAACTCACAGTCAGTGGAGAGGAAGGTTCTGAAGCCTTTGTGACAACATGGAAAACTAGAACTTGAGGAGGCATTTACAAAGTCAAGTGTGGGTATTCTCCACCCCTGACAATCAGCTCCATGCACAAACATATGCATTTATGGACAAAGACTGAAGAGAAAACGTGGGTAAAATGCTAAGACTAGTTGTATTAAAGTGCAAGATTGTGTTTTCTCCTTTCAAAATGTTTGTCATTAGCCAGGTGCGGTGGCTCATGCCTGGAATCCCAGCGTTTTGGGAGGCAGAGACGAGAGGACTGACTGAGCCTAGGGGTTTGAGAACAGCCTGGGCAACTTGGTGAGACCTCATCTTTACAATAAATCAAAAAATTAGCCCGGCCTGATAGCGTGTGCCTGTAGTTCCAGCTACTTGGAAGGCTGAGGTGGAAGGATCGCCTGAGCCCAGCAGGTCGAGGCTGCAGTGGCCGTGAGCATGTCACTGCACTCCAGCCTGGGCAACAGAGTGAGACGCTTACTTAAAAAAAAATTTGTTGTTGTTGTTGTTGTAATTTTTACAATGAGTAAAGACAGGCACAAAGGCACCACAACATGCAACACTGCATAGTGGAAGTCAGAAATCATCAGTCTCCGTCCAATTTTCAGATTCTTCCCAAGCCAGCCCTGGGTGGGTCAACCACAGCCACGGAGAATGGAAATCTGCATCGTGGCTACATCTCCTCCGTGATCCTGGCTCCCACCCCACCCTGTGCCCACCTCTGGGTTCTGAAGGCACGATCGCCAGCCCCGGGGAAGGAGTGGCTTCCTGCCACGGCTCCTCTCTGGGTTTCTTCAACAGAATGACTGGGTCTCTGCCCTTTGTCATCTGTGAAGCACTTCCCGTAATAAAGGCCCTTTGTTCGAGATGTCTACAGTGGTTTATTTTCCTCACTGGTTCATGACTAATATACGCCATTTGTATAATGTTTTTTTTTTTTTTTGAGTTGGAGTCTCACTCTGTCACCCAGACTGAAGTGCAGTGGCCGTTCCCGGCCACCTCAGCCTCGACCTGTTGGGCTCCGGCGATCCTGCCGCCTCAGCCTTCCGAGTAGCCGGAATTACAGGCATGCGCTACCATGCCCCACTGATTTTTGATTTATTGTAGAGATGAGGTCTCGCCAAGTTGCCCAGGCGGGTCTCGAACCCGCAGGCTCAGGCAATCCACTCACCTCAGCCTCCCAAAGGCGCAGGATGACAGGCTGAGTCACCGAGCCCGGCTCATTTGTATAATTTTTGCTTAATTTATTACTTAATACTTTATCACACAATATTACTCCAGAAAGTGTTCCCTATCTATTTAGTTACTTACGAGCCTTTCTTTTTTTTTTTTTTTTTTTTTGAGGTGGAGTCTCTCTGTTTCCTAGACGGGAGGGCAGTGGCACGCTCATGGCCACCGCAACCTCAACCTGCTGGGCTCCGGCGATCCTTCCACCTTAGTCTTCCAAGTAGCTGGAACTACAGGCACGCACCGCCATGCTAATTTTTTGATTTATTGCAGAGGTAGGTCTTGCCAAGTTGCCCAGGCTGATCTCAAGCCTGTGAGCTCAGGCAATCCTCTCACCTCAGGCTCCCAAAGTGCTGGGATTATAGGCGTGAGCCACTGTGCCTGGCTACGAGTCTTTCTTATGAACTTTATCTGATTGCATCACACCTCAGTTGCCTTGCATCATTCAGGTTTCCAACTGTTGCTCAACTAGGAAATTAATATGAACATCTTTGTGCACAAATTTCCACCCGTATTTCTAAGTATTTGCTTAGACTAGAGTCTTGGAAGTGATAAAAATGAATGACTCACTTCAAGATTCTTGGCACATATCGGCAAAAACTTTCCAGAAAAAAAAGTTAGACCTATCTATGATCCCACTAGCAGTCAAAGAAAGCTTGTCTCACTGTGTCCTCTGCAGCTCTATCATAGTTATTAATTAATGCCCTGATTTCATAGACCAAAAAAGGCACCCGTTTGTTACTGCTGTAATTTAGATGTGTTTTGCTTTTATTGTGAGTGAAGCGGAACTGGTTTCAGCTGTTTATTTGTCCATCTGCTTTTCCTCTCTGGTAAATTTTCTTGTCTATTTTACTCTCCAGTCCTCAGTGATTTTCTTATTGACCAGAGTATCAGTCAGCATCCTTAGACACAAACAACAGAAGCTGACTCTGGCTAAATTACGCAGAAGGGAGATTTATTAAAAGGCTATCAGGCAGCTCCAAAGCAGATGGGAAGGCTAGAAAACTAGGTTCAGAAAACAGGTGGAAACAAGGGAACCAGGTAAGCCGGAAATATGGCCATGGTCCCATCTAAAACAGCCTGGAAAAGATTCCGCTATTGACGCTGCTACCTGAATGCTGCTCGTTGTGCTGCTGCCACCCAACCCTGGATGCCACTAGCTGAGTGAACCGGGGTTTGACGCTTATGTGTTTGTCATTCCCTGTGACAGACAGCTTGCCAACTCAGCATGTACTCCGTCCCTCATCTGGGAAGGAATTTCTCCAGCTCCTTGGATCTAGACGGGCACTGGGCCTGGCAACGCAAGTGACAGAAGTGACGGTAACATTGTACAGTTCCCAAGGAAGCCCTGTGGCTTCCATAATAACGGCCCATCTTAGAATCCAGCTGCCTGCCATGCTGTCAGGAAGCCCAGGACACGCGTGGGGCGCAAGAGGCCTGGCCACTCCCGACAGCCCAACCTCAGTTGAGCTGCCCCCGCTGAAGCCATCAGAGGGGAGCCATCCTCACCAGGCCTTGCTCAGCCTGCCGGACTGTGAGCAGAGGCGGAATGGCGGTGTTTCAAGCCGCTGAGTTCTGAGTGATTTGCTATGCAACACCAACAGTCAACTGGCCGAGCTGAGGTCTGTGCTTTGGCTGCCAGGGAGTAAGGAGAGTGGACGTTTCAGCTTCAGGAGGGAGGGGGAGCCATGCCCTGTGGCAAATTCCCACAGCAAGGAATCCCGTAGAAGTAAGGGGGCTCAGATGCTGGGGAGACAAAAACAGTCTGTTGAACTCAGGCGCTGCCTCCTGCATCGCACATCTATATCTTATACACGAAACATTGATCATCGTTTCTCTCCCCCCAAGAAGGACAAGCATTTCTTTTACTTTTTTTTTTTTGAGTTGAAGTCTCAATCTGCTGCCCAGGCTGGAGTGCAGTGGCATGCTCACAGCCACTGCAGCCTCGGCTTGCTAGGCTCAAGTGAGCCTTCTGTCTCAGCCTTCCAAGTAGCTGGAACTATAGGCGCGCACCACCACACCCGGCTAATGTTTTGATATATTGTAGAGACGAGGTCTCGCCAAGTTGCCTGGGCTGGTCTCGAACGCCTGGGCTCCTCTTGCCTCCGCCTCCCAAATTGCTGGGATCACAGGCGTGCGCCACCACACCCAGCCATATGTATTTCTTACTTCCACTTTATGTCTTCCTGTTTGTGGGACTTCTTAAACAGTGACTCATTTTAATGGAAACACTTTGAAGTTAACTGGATTTAGGAAGTTGCACATAGTTCCTGCCTTCAAGGTGGCTGGTGATACTCCATGATGTCTCAGAGAAAAATACCCACAAGATAATGATTCCTGGCAGCAGAAGCATTTCTTACAACCCAGGCTGGCTGGGCCCTGGAACTGGATGAAAACATTCTACCAGCTTTAAAGAAAGTCTTACGCGCTAGGAAGCCTCTGTGAACCATTCCTATAGGCTCATAACTGATGTCTCTGTCCCAGACTCTGCCTCATTTGTCCCTCCGGCTCCCTGCCAGCAGTGATGGCTTTGATCATGCCACTGTCTAAAGCCCCGCTGTCAGGCTAAGTCCAGAGTCCTTGGTGAGCACAGCCCTTTACTGCGTGGCTCCTGCTTCCCTTAAGCCAGCAGTACTTGTCAGCTCCTGAGGCCCTCAAAGCTACCTGTACCCACCACGTCCTCACTGACCCTCATCTTTGCACAAGCTGGCCCGCCCGTGCGGATGCCCCTTCCCAGCCAGTTACTCTTCCGCACCCACCACCATCTGCCTGCTGGTCTCTTACTCTTCCTGCAAGATCCAGCAACTAGAGCAACCACCAAGAAAGTCACTGATAAATATACACTGTGTGTGTCTAGCAAAAAAGAGGCACTGTAATGGTATGATTGAAATATATTTAAACCAAAATAAAGGACCAGAACAAGAAAACACACATAAAGCCTGAACATGAATGTCCACAGCAGCATTATTCATAAGAGTCAAAAAGGAGAAACAGCCCAATGGCCTCAATTGATGAATAAATAAAATGTGGTACATACATACAACGGAATATGATTCTGCAATAAAAATGAACCACTGACAGATGCTACAGATGAATGAACCTGGGAAGAAGTACACAAAATGAAGCAAGATAATGAGAGAACATGTCCATCCACACGAAATGTCCAGCAGAGGCAGGTCTGTACAGACAGAAGCTAGGGGTTGGAGAGGGCCACCGTCGGGCAAAACCTAGGAGTGACCAGATAGACACAAGGCTTCTGTTTGGGACAATAAAGGTGTTTCTGCAGTGACTGTGGCGAGGGTTGCACAACTCTACGAATATATTAAAAGCTACTGAATTGTACACTTTAAGTGGGTGAGCTGTACAGTGTGAGTTTTACCTCAAAGCTGAATTTAAAATTTTTTAATTAAAAATTTTTTTTTTTTTTTGAGATGGAGTCTCACTCTGTCGCCCAGACTGGAGTGCAGTGGCTGCTCCCGGCCACCGCAGCCTCGACCTGCTGGGCTCCGGCGATCCTTCTGCCTCAGCCTTCCGAGTAGCTGGAATTATAGGCACGTGCTACCACGCCCGGCTGATTTTTTGATTTATTGTAGAGATGAGGTCTCTTTGCCCAGGTGGGTCTCGAACCCGCGGGCTCAGGCAATCCACTCACCTCAGCCTCCCAAAGGCGCGGGATTACAGGCTGAGCCCGAGCCCGGCTTAATTTAAAATTTAAAAAGGATTCCATCTCTCATCGAACAGGCATTAGCTCTTATCAATGACTTTATGTGCCAGTAATTGTTCGAAGCGCTTGGAATGAAGTCATTTATTAACCTTCAAAAGAACTCCAAAAGGTAGTAGCATATACTTGGTTTACAATGGAAACCGAGACTTTGAGACAAACCGACTTCCCCCAAAAGCTAGGCAGTGGAGGAATGAAATGCCAAACTTGGATCGCAATCATCATCATACTTACCTCCATCAGAAAAAACAGAACATCTCACTAAGGTGACAATTTAACTTCAGAGCTAAAAGGATGGCATTCTCTCTTTCCTGGAGTAAAAGTTACTTATCAGGTCAAGAAGCTCCTCTGGTGAAGCCCAGATGAAAGTTCTCCATTCAGATGGGCATTACTAAGTTTCACCCCGGGTAGCTCTCCCTTGACTCGATTCTCTGGGTTCTAGGAGACATCAGGATCCCAGGAGAACTCCAGGCTTGCTCCAAGAAATGAGAGGAACCTTAAAGGAGCCAAAACGAGGGCACTGCCAAAGTTGCCCTCGGATCCCAGCTCTGTGCTCTCCAACACCACAGCCATGGCTACGTGTGGCTGTCAAGCCCTTGGACGTGGCCAGTTCAAGAGATGTGCCAAAGTGACATGCACAGTCACCTGAAGACCTAGTACAAAAGAACGTGAAATACCATTGTATTAAAATACTAATATCTTAGATATTTTGGGCTAAATAAAATATTTTATTACAAATATTTTACCTTTTCACCTTTTTAGTGTGGTGACTAGAATATTTACAATCATATCCTACCGGGCACAGTGGCTCACGCCTGTAATCCCAACACTTTGGGAGGCGGAGACGAGAGGACTATCTGAATCTAAGAGTTCAAGACCATCCTGGGATACTTGGCGGGACCTTGTCTCTATGCATCTATGGTTCCAGCTACTTGGAAGGCTGAGGTGGAAGGATCGCCTGAGCCTAGCAGGTCGAGGCTGCCATGAGCTTGGCCCTGCATTCCAGCCTGGGTGACAGAGTGAGATTCCAACTCAAAAAGAAAAAAATAAAATCATATCCTGTGGCTTGTGCTTCGATTAGGCAATGCCATTCCTGACCACTGTGCCACTCCAGGTGCCAGCTCCCTGTGGGCTCTCACCTCGGGAGTGGCACCACCACTGGCCAACTGAGTTCAGAGGTCACAGATCTGGAACCTTCAGAACTCACCTGTGACAGATTGGCCTCACCCTCCACTACAAACAGCTTCTGAAATGAGGATGAGGTTGGGTGTGCTGGCTCACGCCGGTAATCCAAGCACCTCTGGGAGGCCGAGGCGGAAGGATCACTTGTGCCCAGGAGTTAAAGACCAGCCTGGACAACATAGCAAGACCTCATCTCTACAAAACATTGAAAAATTAGCTGGGTGTGGTGGCATGCACCTGCAGTACCAGTTTCCCAGGAGGTTGAGGCAGAAGGATTACCTGAGCCCAGAAGATCGAGGCTGCACTGACCTGTGATCGTGCCACTGCACTCAAGCCTGAGTGAGACACTGACCCCCCCCAAAAAAAAACAAGTGAAATGAGAATAAGCATTACTCTTTGATTTGAAACTCAGGTTGGGATACCCGCAAACTTGGGAACTCTCTTAAACGTAGTTTTCTCTGCATCAAGTGGACACTCGGGGATCTTACTGCCACTGGGCTGAAGCTGACAGAGATGCAGCCAGTCAGGACTTCAGTTCCTTGAAATGGTTCGGTTTCCCACTGCAGAGCAGAGATGGTTCTCAGGGATTCGACCCAACAGAATGGGGTTTCAACGCTGAAGGTGTCTTACTCCTCAGTCTGCAAAATGCATTGTCCAGATACCAGGGTTGCCTTTCCAGGGAGGACTCATCCTTCCCTCCCTGGATCCTGTCTCTGCCCCACCGCCCACACGAACCATGCGTGCATCTGTGTCGAAGGATCAAACAGATGTTTACTTGCTGAGGCCAACTTGGGCACATGTGAATGCCAGGCTACACTGGAGTGTTTTGTTACCCTGCAATTCACCCAGGCACTAAAATAGCAAAGACACCGAACCCTATGTTAAAAGCCTTGTCTGATGACTGGGTTCGTGGAGAGTGAAGGCTGACGCAATCCTAAATCTGTCTGCATCAGTTTCTGGGTGTGACAGGAAGCAAGCAGAGCCAAGCGTTTGAGAAGTCTCAAGAATTTGTCATGGCACCAGTGGAGTCTCCTCAAATAAAAGTTAACCTTTTAAAAAGAGAAATCCAAAATTACCTTTTCTATGAAACCTGCCTGTATCCATTGGATTTTCTCATCAAAAGTCACAACATGGCATTCCTGGCACTTCTTACAGCCAGCTTTAAGAGTATCCTCCCAGAGACAACAAAACCCCAACCTGAGGACCAGGGGGTCCTGGCTGGCTCAGCCACTCACCAGTTGTGTCCAGGACCAAGTGCCTTACCTCTTCAGGCCAGTCTCATGCCATCACTGGCAGCTTAAGGTGCTTTGCTAGAGCCAACACCAGCAGTGCCGGCTGCCATCAGCACTTGCAGGACCCCACTATGGTCTCCCTTGCCCACTGTGCTCCTCTGTGGCATTCCTCCATCTGTCTGCCTGTCGGTCCCACCAGGTCAGAAGCACCCAGAGTGGAGGAGGGTCTTACTCACCTGTTTCCCATTCTCCCATCCCTTCCACTGGTGCCCACCAGGAACTGGCCCATGGCGGGAGCTCAGAATGGTTTGACCAAGAATATAAGTCCTTTATGAGAAGCTCTAGTGGAAACCAAACTGAGCAGATTTTACTCAAATCGAAGCAATTTTTTTTCTCCTTGGATGCCTCCCAGAGGCAAACCTTTCCCAAACACCAACCTGGCAGCACACCCTGGGCTCCTCAGATTAGTCATTGATCACAAGTACTGGCACGTGGGTCACGTTTTTAAAAAGTTGTTTTCTTATCCAACTTTTCACCAGCAAGATCACATTTAAAACAACTTTAACGAAGAATCTTTAATCAAAATCAACCTCTGGAGAATACTGCTTGCTATATGCCTGACCAACGCAAAGCAGGTGTGTTGCTTTCTTCGAGAGAAAACCGAACATCAGTACTCAAAGGAACTGCAGCTCAGCCACAGATGTGAATGCTGTGAAACCCGTAGAAAATGTACACATGATGTGATGCACACAGGTGGTTTTCAGAAATTCATTGCCAAATCTAATCCATGCCACAAGAGCTTTGAAGAACTTCAGAAATCAGTTCTCTCAAGATTTCTCAGCTAAGAGCGTGTCTATGCAAAAAGTGTCACCCAAACCAGATTAGTCTTGACGAAAAATAAAACACTCCACACAACACGTTTCCCAACAACGTGTAAGGAAAAGAGCCCCCTGAGAGAAGGATGAATTCCAAAAGAAATAATCCTCTTCAATGCTCCCTTAATGACTTTTATTCTGCAACCTGATTTGGCAGGAACTTAGATGCCAACAACTTTGATAATTAAAGTCCAAGCTTCACAACACAGGGTGAGATGAGGGGAATGGCAGATCGAGTACTATGCAAAGTTAGCAGGGAAAATCAGGGCTTCGACACAAAGACCCTTGAAGAACAGGATAGATTCCTGAGTCTCATATAGAATCACCACCGAGCTGGTCATGGCCTTTCCCCTTCCTGTCCATGAGGCTATTTTTTAGACAGTTTGCTGCTTATTAAGAAGACTGTCTGAAAATTAGAGTGGGGCAACAAAGGAAATTCAGATGACCTGTTTTACTGCATATCAGCTTCCGTGAGTAAAGGTTTGACCAATATAAAACAAAGATAATTGTGACTTTTATTCAGCTGTGTTACCTTCCATTAAAAAAAAAATAACACCTTGCTGTACACAGAAAGGTCTCTAGGGTATTTCCTTTGCTGACTGACATCTGGAAGATAAGCTGTCCCAGAAATAAAGGCTGTATTTACCTAGTCCTTGGTTCAGGATTTCTTGAGTAATCCACCCCTTAGCAAAGATCTCATGTAAACTGGGTGAGCAAAACTGATTCCCATCTTATTGCAAATTCTCCAAGAAAGACAGAGTCAAAATGGCACCACAATGTTTTATTTAGCCTGCAAACAAAATGAACAGGTGAGGACTTCTGAAGCCGAACCATGCAGGTAATAATAAAGGGACACCAAAAGGTATTAACAGCAAAAAGAAAACCAGTTAACAAAAAAAAAAACAGAAAAAAGTGTTTCACATTTCACAGCAGTCCTTTGGCAGTACTGGTAGGTGTTTCTGCTTCCAACAGCAGGGATGTGAAGAAAGCCCCTGGTTTTAGCAAAAGGACAACCACATTTCTCCCTGGTAGCTGACATTTCAAGTCACTCCACACCATACTGCTCCACGCAGCAGGCTTCTGTAAGCCTGATCCCGTGGGAGACCCTTAAACACCAATAACAAGAGGGACAGTGCAGACAAGTAAACAAAGTTTCCAGTAAGGCATCAGGAGACGTTGCTGGCTGGGCCTTTCATTTCACCAGCTCCAAGAAAAGTTTTGATTTTCATTTTCCAGCAAGCCCAATAATTCAGAAGCTTAACCAGCAGGCTCAAGTCAAAGGATTGGAAGACAGTCCCACCTCTTTTTTTTTTTTTTTTTGGTAAATGTTTCATATAAAACATGAAATAAAGTTCTACTTTATAAAAAAAACTGAATATCTTAATAGTAAAAATATATGTTTGTATTTCTTTTTAAAAAGATATTTAACAACAATGCTTCAGAAGACTTAACTTAACCCCGTCCCCACCGCCTGCCAGTTGTCCACCTGGCACAGATACATTAAGGCAAAGGATCCCAAAGAGGCATGTCCACCTCGGCCCTGGGCTGGAGATCAAGCCGAACACACGCCGCTCCTTGCAGGTCAACAGAAAGGCTTTTCTCTCATGTTCACCGAGCCATCCTGCATCCCAAAGTAGACTCTCTCGGCCATGTTGATGAACAGGCCTGTGTCCACCACACCTGCAAGACAGATGACAAAGCATTAAGATGCAGCTTCCTAAAGCAAAAAGAGAACCAAGAATCACAGAGTCACCAGAAGCAACTGTCATAACGACAGTTATGGCAAACGACAAATCTAAAGCCTTCCTCTTCTCCAGAGCAATGAAAATCGATTCCGATTATCTTTATTTTTTCTTGCCTCCCTTTCTCCCCTCCCACCTTGGCTTTCGAAGAAGCATGCATGGCCAAGCTTTGCCCGGCCTCAGGCCTTTGCTCATGCTGTTCCCTTTGTGTGGAACAGCCACCTTCTCATGTTCAAGCTCTTCAAGGGGCTGGTTCTTCTCTGTCCTTACAACAGAGCAGGTGGCAAGTCACTTTCTTTTTTCTTTTTTTTTTTTTTTGAGTCAGACTCAGTCTCACTCTGTCGCCCAGGCAAGAGTGCAGAAGCACGCTCACAGCCACTGCAGCCTTGACCTGCTGGGCTCAGGAGATCCTTCGGCCTCAGTCTTCCAATTAGTTGGAACCACAGGCGTGCATCATCACACCCAGCTAATTTTTTTATTAATCTCTTGTAGAGTTGAGGTCTCGCCAATTGCCCAGGCTGGTCTCAAACCTGTGGGCTCTGGTAATCCTCTCACCTCTACCTCCCAAAGTGCTGGGATTACAGGCATGAGCCACAGTGCCCGGCCAGCAAGTCACTTTATAAAGACCCTCCATAACTACTCTAAGAAGCCCCCTCTCAATCATACTACCAGCCTTGAGAGATTCCTGAACAGAGCAGGAAGAGACACTGGAAAGCTATATATGTGATAAAGAGCCCACATCAAAAAATAGAAACAACTCCTCAAATAATTAAGAAAAAGACAGACAATCCAACAGAAAAACAGGCCAAAGACTTGAACAGGTACTTCACAAAAGAGGCTACTGAAATGGCCAACAAACATTTTTTTAAAAGGTACTCCAAAGCTGAAAGGGAATGCAAATTAAAGCTATGAGTTACCACTACACACCAGAATGAAACTTGCAAGGATGCAGACACTCATACACACTATGGTGGCAGATGTGTTGGCAAAACCATCTTGAAAACATTTGTGAGGACATTTTCCAAAGCAGAATATATTCACACCCAACCACTCAGCAACCCGACTGCTACATATACAGCTGTATATACATATACAGTTAGGCACACATATGGCCATCCACAAAACGTATATGATATCAATAGTTGTACTTTTCTTAATAGCTAAAAACTGAGAATACCCAAATGCCCATCAAGAATAGAATGGATATATAAATTAGTCATATACACAGACAATGGAATACTATTTAGCAATGAGAACTAACAACCACCGGCAACCTTTTCCAAAAATATTTACATATACACACACACTACAATGAAATAACACAGGTCAACTATCAGAAAAAAGATGTGATGAACCCAGTGTGCAGGGAAATAGATACCTGCATATGTTGCTGACAGAAAGGTAAATTGGTACAAACTGCAGAGGGCAATTTGGTACCATCTAGCAAAAAGCCACAGATAACTTATCCCTTTACTCAGTAATCCCTTCTAGCAAAGGACTGGAACTATAAATGACGACAATATGGCCAAGTAAATTATGTGGTATAGCCATACAATGGCAATTGTTCAGGAAAAAAGAAAAGAACAAGGAAGCTCTTTTGTGAGCCAACATGTAATAATGCCCAAGTTGGGAAAAGCAGGAAACAGATACGCGTATACATAGTATGTTGTCACTTGTATGAAAAGGGGTGGTGTGTTTCCATTTGTGTGTTTATGAAAGACCCTCTTGGCTAGGCATGTTGGCTCATGCTTATAATCCCAGCACTTTGGGAGGCCGAGAGGCCTGACTGAGCCCACGGGTTTGAGAGCCGCCCGGGGAACTTGGTGAGACCTCGTCTCTACAATATATCAAAAGATCAGCCGGGTGCGGTAATGCATGCCCGTAGTTCCAGCTGCTTGGAAGGCTGAGGCGGAAGGATCGCCAGAGCCCAGCAGGTCGAGGCTGCGGTGGCCGGGAGCAACCACTGCACTCCAGTCGGGGAGACCGAGTGAGACTCCAACTCAAAAAAAAATAAAATAAAAATAAAAAAAGAGAGAGTGAGACCTTCTCCAAAGACCACACAACTCTGGTAACATCGGCTGCCTCCAGATACGTAACAGTCGCCTGGAAAGGAGGAAGGAGGCTTGCCACTCTTTACTTGTCACTGTGAATTACATAAAGCCAAACGGCTACACAAAACTATAACTTCCGAAGACGGCTCCGAGTAAACACAATGCAGCAGCGACTCATCTACTGGGAGGAAGAGCTGGCAGAGAGCGAGAAGCTGCTGAAGCACAGAGGTCCCGGGCACCAAACTATGCCTGCCTACTGGAGCTTCCCAAAGCCGAGCAGAGCAGCCACTCCAGGCCATCGTTCTCAAACTTTCTGAAACGCAAAGAGATAGCGTCCCTCTGACAAAAAGAGACAGTTCAACTGGGCTAAGGAAGGGCTCCAAAGTAGGAGCAGAGAGGAATGCACAGCAGTCTGAAGTGTGATCTTAGAGCAGCCACTCTTAGAGTTACTGAGATTCTAAGGCTGAGTGAGGTGGTTCACACCTGAACCCCAGCATTTTGGGAGGTCGAGATGAGAGGACTGCCTGAGCCCACGGGTTCGAGACCAGCCTAGGCAACTTAGGGAGACCCTGTCTCTACAGTAAGTCAAAAAAATTAGCGGGGTGTGGTGGCACGTGCCTGTGGTTCCAGCCACTTGGAAGGCTGAGGTGGAAGGACCACCTGAGCCCAGCAGGTCGAGGCTGCAGTGGACGTGAGCGTGCCCCTGCACTCCAGCCTGGGCGGCAGAGTGAGACTCCGATTCACAAAAAAAAAAAAAATTACTGAGATTCTAGAAGCAACTGACCCCAGTCGCTTTAGTGGAGGAATAAAACCCTGTGAAAAGGGCAGGGGACTCCGAATATGAACCTGGAGGAAAGAACCCCCATAAGTTCTGGCCCTTCAATAAAGAGTGGCTTATGCCTGGAGTCCCAGCGCTTTGGGAGGCCCAAGCGAGAGAGCTGCCTGAGCCTAGGGGTAGGAGACCAGCCTGGGCAACTTGGTGAACCCCTGAGCTCAATCCTCTCACCTCTTCCTCCCAAAGTGCTGGGATTCCAGGCCTGAGCCATTGCGCCCAGCCCACCTTACATGCTTTAATAGCTAGCCTCTTTTTCCGTCTTCCTCACTCTCAGTTCCTAAGAAAGCTGAACTTCTCTAAGATGTGGCTTCTCCACTGGTGGAAAACAAACTGTAGAGAAATTTTCCTCACAAAGGACATCCCGATGTCTCAGTAAGCCAAGAACAGTCTGAGCGGGAATGAGAGAGGTGCCTAATGGGCACTAAAGAAACCTGCTCACACAGTCCCAACACTGGCCCGGGATGTGGTTCCATTACCACCAGAGGCAGACCCTCCCCTTTCACTAACAGTGAGTCTGCATCTTCTCTTTCTCCTGCCTTCTGGGTTCTGCAGTTCTTCCACCAAAAAGATACCACTCAGCAAGAAGAGGAGTAAAATCTGGTAAAAAATTGCCAACAGATGACGAAAACAACAGACTAAAGTAGAGCTAAAGAATTAGCTCTTCAAACCTAGTATATTTAATTAGAGTAAATATTAGAGTAAAGCCTTTCTTCTTAGGAATCCATTCGTTCAGCAAACACCTCCTGTGTGTGCGGTGCACTGTTTCAACTTTTAACCTTCCCAACAGCTTCATTAGGTGGGTGCTATCAGCTCCTTTTACAGAAGAAGAAACTCAGGCACAAAGACATTAACCTACTGTTTAAAGCTCACGCTGCTAGAAATGGCAGGGCTAGGATCACTACCCAGACAGTCTGCTCCAGAGCCCGCTCTGCTAAACTGCTCTTACCTGCCCCATTAGCCAGTTCCAGACTCTCAGTCTCTCATATCCCAAGAGACAGATGCCTCTCAGGACTGCCTCCTCCTTTTAATCCCCTGGTATGAGCCCTGGCTACCTCCTCTAGCCTGGACTAGGGCTGCAGCCCCAGAACTCACCGCCACACTTCCCACCATGCCTTCAGCCAGGGCAGCAACCTAGCTCCTGCTCCATCATGCCCTGGCACAGCTGCACTAGCCTCACCACTGCCCCAGAAGTTCATTCCACACAGCCCGTCCTTAGCTGAGCACATGAGTAGTTAACGTTCAGGGTCTAGAGGCAAGCAACTCAGAGCACCCTTCTAGGTGCTGTGGACCCTGGGTAAATCGCTTAACCTTCTCTGGCCTGTGAACTCCTCTGTAACGACCTCATCAACATGGGAATCAAAGGGGACATTTTCCATACTCAGCCCAGTGTCCAGACTATGGCATGCTAAGGTCTAGGTCAAAAACAACCGGCACACCACAGGACTGCCTCATACTCCCCATAAGAGGCAACTTCTGTGCACCAAGACTCCTGGCACTCCTCTAGCAGAGTTCAGCACTTTCCACCGTATTTGTGGGCAGGCACGGCTTCCCCATGGCCATCCACAGATTTCCCTAGGTCTGCATCTCCGTGAGCACAGACTCCATGTCCCAGAGCTCAGGGCATCCTCCATAACACGTGGCATAGCATCTTGCCCGTGGCATACAACCAATGAACATGGGTGAAGGTGAAAAAAGCCCACAAAGAGGCTGCAGTTCAGTTCCTGGAAGGAAAGGCTCTCGCCAGAGATGGCGGCCATATTTCAAGGCAAGCCCCTCTGCTTTTCCATCAGATTCAAGACTATCCCGCCCCAAACAGGCAGTGAAATACACAAGGAGCAAAGCTGCTAGAGAAGCAACAATTATTCCGGGGACGGGAGGAGGCAAAGGAGGCGAGGTTAAAAACCTCACACATGGTATAAAAGAAGTCCTTCTTTCCAGTCAAGGCTTACAAAAACCCTTGTCCATTGTGCCCTCTGTGGCCAGGATAGGGGACAGCATGAAGGGCATGAGCTTGTATGCCCAGTGAGCACCACTCATGTTACCTGGGATCATTTTGATAGCTGTGTTCACTTCACTCCATTTGTGTACCCGGTCAAACTTCCAGTCCAAGATAAAATTCCCATTATCTGTCACCACGGGACCCTAGAAGATAATTTTCCACAATGACCAAGGATGTAGATACTGATAGGCAGAGAAGGACAGACTGATAGGCAGAGAAGAAAGTGAAGGTGATAATCAAAGACAAATATCTACTTCAACCAGCTTCTGCTTTGTGCTTTCTCGAAGGTGTGCTGTGAAGTCAAAATGAGCAGGCTATTTGGAGTCAGAAAGACTTGGATGTGAGTCTCTTTTTGTTTTGTATCTGAGATAACACAGCCCCCGCCCCCTTTTTATTTGGAGCTGGAGTCTCACTCCATCGCCCCAGGTTGGAGTGCACACTCACGGGTACCCCAGCATCAACTGACTGGGCAAGGTGATCCTTCCACTTCAGCCTCCAACTAGCCGAAACTACAAGCACGCGCCACCATGCCGGCTAACTTCTTGATTTATCATAGAGACGAGGTCTCACCAAGTTGTCCAGGCTGTTCTCAATCCAGTGGGCTCAGGCAATCCTCTCACCTCGGCCTCCCAAAGTACTGGGATGACAGGCTATAGTCACCGCACCCAGCCAATGCAGGCCTCTTAACAGAAGCACTGAGCCACTGATTGTTATTTCCATGAGTTCCGCCTATGTGAACGTGTCGCATTCATGAGCACATTCCTTTCTGATTTTCAGTTCACTGTTCTTACTTCCTTAAGTCACCACTTGGCTAACAAGGAAAGGGGCAGGAAATAGAGCACAAAACACAGTAGGAATCCCAGCAGCAATGTGGCCTGCAGATAAGAACTCAAAGCTAAGTTCTAACAACTTCCCCACTACACACTGCATTTATTCCACATGCCAACAATGCGAACAGCTCTAAGAGCACGTCCGGTCACTAGGATCAGGGCTACAATATTTTTAATGCCATAAAAAAAAAAAAAAGAGGGAAATAAAATCAAAATCAAAATGTACATATCAAAATTAAAAGGGGTAGAGTTATAGATCTTTTCTTGACTATATCTTCCAAATTTTTAATTTACACATGAGACAGTTAGCTTTTGAATTTTTTTTTTCTCATTTAAGTGTAAGAGGGGAAAACAGTTCTGTGCAACCTACTTTAGAAGTTGAAGAGAAAAATGAATTATCAGGACTGTCTGGAGAGCATTCCTGGAGAAGCTCCTGAAGAAACTTTATTTCTTGTCATATTTAACCACAGAATACAAGAAAGGAGGAGGAAAAGAGAAAATACCACGAAACCTAAAAACGCTCTGTGCTGGGTACTGTGGCTCACACCTGTAATCCCAACACTTTGAAAGGCCAAGACAAGACTGCCTTAGCCCAGGCGTTCAAGATCAGGCTGGGCAACTTGGCAAGACCTCGTCTCTACAATAAATTTTTTTTTAAATTAGCAAGACGTGGTGGTGCACACCTATAGTTCCAGCCACTTGGAAGGCTAAGGCGAAAGAACAGGTCGAAGCTACAGTAGCCGTGAGCATGCCACTACAATCCAGCAGCCTGGGTGACAGAGTGAGATGACAGCAAGGGAGGAAGGGAGGAAAGAAGGGAGGAAGAAAAAGTTTTGCCTCAGCAAACTTCCCAAAGTCAGTGTTTAGCAGCTGAGGCCTCCCGGCACAAAAGTCAGATTACCTGAGGAATGTCAGACCTCAAGGGATAGATACTCATTCCATCATTGGTACAGAGGATATATACAAGGTATTTAGTATGATCTTGTCGCCTGGTGTGGTGGCTCACACCTATAATCCCAGCACTTTGGGAGGATGAGATGAGAGGACTGATTGAGCCCATGGGTTTGAGACCAGCCCAGACCTCATCTCCACAATAAATCAAAAAATTAGCCGGGTATGGGGGTGCGTGCCTGTAGTTCCAGCTACTCAGAAGGTTGAGGTGGAAGGATCACCTGAGCCCAGCAGGTCGAGGCTGTGGTGGCCGTGAGCATGCCACCGCCTTCCAGCCTAGGCAACAGAGTGAGATTCCAACTCAAAAAGCAAGCTGGGCTCGGTGGCTCAGCCTGTAATCCCGCACCTTTGGGAGGCTGAGGTGAGCAGATTGCCTGAGCCTGCGGGTTCAAGACCCACCTGGGCAACTTGGCGAGACCTCATCTCTACAATAAATCCAAAATCAGCCGGGCGTGGTAGCGCGTGCCTGTAGTTCCAGCTACTTGGAAGACTGAGGCGGAAGGATCGCTGGAGCCCAGCAGGTCGAGGCTGCGGTGGCCGGGAGCGGCCACTGCACTCCAGTCTGGGTGACAGAGTGAGACTCCAACTCAAAATAAATAAATAAATAAATAAATAAATAAAATAAGAAATAAGTATGGTCTTGTCTATATGAGCTTCAGTATAGTCACTAACATAAGGACAGACATAACTAAACCCAACTCTCTAAAAACAAACAAATACACCCATTAAGAATAAGTAAATAAAAGCCCGCTGCCCAGAAGGGAGGACACTGCACTGAAAACTGGAGTGCCCTCCAGGACACCCTGCCCACCCAGACCACTCACCGCCTTGCTGACGGCCATTCGGAGTTCCACCACACCCCCAAACTTCCGGCTCACAGCTCGGCTCACTGGGACATAGCCCATCGGGATGACCTCGATGGGGATTCCCTTGTGCCACTGATCCCCGAGGTTCTTTGAGTCTTTCCTGGAAGAAGTCAAAAAGCACAACAAAGGCACATAAGCTCAACGGTACAGACAAAAACCAAATTCAGGAAGGAGGCTTCTCAGATGGTGGGAGGGCAAGGAGAGCGATTGTGGCAGCGGACACCAGGCTTCGGGCATGTTGGCCGTCGTGCTGTTTAGGAGAAAAGGTATTTGAAGTAACTAGGACAAAAAGGTGAAAATCAGACATGGTTGGCCGGTGGGTGTATGGGTGTTTAATGTTTATGTTCTTCCTACAGCTATATTTCATGATAAACAAACAGGCATACATATATGTATCCGAAATGAACACACTGGGCACAAGTGCCTTCTGTCAGACCCACTGAGGAAAGTCTCAGTGCCTGGTCAGAGACTGTCCACAGCACGGGTCACATGGAACACCCTGACCTGGGAGGAAGCAAGGCTCGCTGAGTCACCACCCACAGCAGGACACACTCTGCCTCCTCTGAGGCGCCCCATGAGGCTCTGATGCGTGGCCCAGGAAGGCATGCTCTGCTGACAGGGTGACGAGCCGTTTCCTCCCCCTTGCACTAAAGCCACGAGATAGCCTCAATAGTGCTGACTCCGATCAAGAGGGGTGTGATCAGCCAGCACCCCGACCTTCAGCCTGGAAGCAGAGCACGAGTTCTCCTGGACACTGCCCCAAGTCCTAGCCACTAGCCTCAGAAAGTCAAGTCCATCCATCTCTCCACTTCCTCTTTCATAAAATGGAGGTGAGGCTTGGAGATCCAGCCTGCCCCCTCGATCGGCAGTTCAGACTGCTGGGAACTGTACCTGAAATCAGCAATCACAATGAAGCGTCTGGCAAAGCCAGCCACGATCTTCTCCTGGGTCAGGCAGCCTCTGTGGGTGAGAAAGCAGCAGATAAACAAAAAGCTGAATTTGGGAACTGGGTCAGATACAAGAACCCAAAACCCACTCAATCCTTGCACTTAAAGAAAAACTTAACTTTTAATTTTTAAAGGGACAGCCTCCGTTCCATCAAGCTGTTTCTAGTAAACGGAGTATAGAAACACTGGCCTGTGCCTGGGAGAAACCTAGAAAGCAAACAATGGTTCCCATTCAAGCCAGGCATAATCTCATCCAAGATGCATCTGAGAGAAAGCACTGTGCTGAGGGTGAAGTCATCTGGCCATGGCATGAATGGGAGGACTACAAGCTGAGGAGAGCAAGCTGGGCACAACCCACCCTATGGACTAGATGAAGGGTGATGGAGTGGAGAGAGCCCAGGACACTGAGTTAGCAGGTCTGGGTCCAGGCCTACCTCTAGTGGTTAGCAGCTAAATTATCTCACATCTGCAGCTGAGAGGATTAAACACCACATATAAAAATTTTATAAACAATAAAACATGATTTTAAACAAATGCTGCATCATTCAGTAGCTGGCTTGATGGCAAGATCCAGCAGAACAGGACTTTCACCATTCCCTACCCCCCAAATCAGCAGTGAGAAATGCCTAACTAATGTTTTCCAAATGAATGAATAATATCCATAACTGCTCACAGAAGTGAGCACAGCTTTAAAGCAAAGGTCACACACTGATGCCCACAGACCTGACAATCTAGCCCAATACTGAAACCAGCATTTTGGTTTGGCCTGGACGGTGTTTAAAGTGTGGATCAACAAAAGAACACAGATCCACTGAGAGCTCATTAAGATGAATGGCTCCACCAAAGAGGCCAGGTTCCTCATCACCAGACTGCTGCAAGGGCCAGAAAGGCTGAGCTGGCGCGAAGCCCACCTGCTACCACCATCCTAGTGGGCAGCTGACACTCTGTTCACTCTGTATCCATGCCGCTTTTGTCAAGGACTGGCTGGCAGATACCCTTCAGTCAGGAGTCCCCCCAGCACTCACCCTCCGCCCTTGATGAGATTGAGGTCGGCATCTACTTCATCAGCACCGTCAATGGCGAGGTCAATCTGTGCAGGGCGAGTGAAGACACAAAGCCACTCAGCACCTCTGGAGGTCTGTGCTAGGCCTGACTATGTGACCGCACCTCAGGGTCTTGTCAGTGCCAGCAGGTCCCATATTCCCACTTGATGCACGGAGACACAGAGGCTCCAAGAGGCCAGACTGAGCCACGAGGCAGAAGGGAAGCCCCCCAGGACCGCGAGTGCCACCCGTCAGCTCTGACCCAACCCAATATCCCTCTGCTCACTGACGGGCTTCTCTGTGGACAGCTGAATCACTTGGGGCAAGCGTTCTCAGTGTGGGTAACACCACCCCAGGAGGCAAACCCTGGTTCTTGGAGGGGGGCTGAAAACCCTTGCACATCAGAATGGCTTTTGGTCCTCCAAAGGGCCAGTACAGCCTATCTGTCCTATTAAATTCCATTGGGGGAAAAAAGAAACTGATTCAGAAATCTCTGTGCTAATTGTGGGTAAACGCACAGGCAATTTCATTTAGACCAAGTTCAAACAATAGTATGTATAAGAAGCTAAAGTGTTTCTGACTTGGAAATTATTTGAGGCATGCCCACGAAGACCTCACCTGTCTGGGCTTGCCCACTCCCTCTATGAGAAAGTTCCACCACCAGCCCCAGAAGCAATCCAAGGGCGAGTTAATCCGCCTTTCCAAAATTGTAATCAGGAAGTTAAATATTTCTCATTTGTGGAATTGCATGGACAAGGGAGGACCCTCCAGTAGATTTTTTAAAGCTGCAGTACGCAGAGCACAAGTTCTGCTCACGCTGAAGCTACTAGGCTGCTTGGCACGGCCGACGGGGCACAGGGGCGAGGTCCACAGAGTTTTACCCAGGGCATGCTCGCGTTCCTCCTTTCACAGACCCAGGCCAGTGGCAATTCTCGGGGGTATGCAAGGTGCAATCTTTCCTTTCTGGGCTCCAGGCCTACCTTCACCCCAAACCACTCTCCTCACCATCACTCAACAGAGGAAACCCCCCACACAGCCCTTTGACAGCTCGTCCCGGAGGCCCATGGTACCACGGCCACGGGAGCTACAGACCACCATCAAGTCCCACCCCAGCCTGGTCTCTGGGTGGTGAGACGTTACCCACGGTTCCAACCCAGCCTCGCTCACCTCTCCCCCTCCCCCACTACATGCCAGCACATTCCACTCCACCCTAGTCAGCCCAGCAGTCTGAGCAGTGTCCACATGCACCCACACGCACGCATGGAGCTGTTCCTGCGGCTCCCATCCACCCCATTCTGTCCTCCCCTGTCCCTGCCACTGCCACCTAGACTTTGCAGCTCAGCTCAACTCTGCCTGTTCCCGCGAACTCTTCTAGCTAGCACCGCCCTGGAGCCAGAAACACCCATGTTCACAATCTGGTTCCACACTCACGAGCAACGTGGTCTTGGGCAAACGACTGAACTTCTTTGTGCCTTTTCTACAACCATAGAATGGGAAAATTATGGCAGTTCCCCTCAAGAACACTGGAGATTACACAGTTTAGTGCAGGTGCAGCACACAGCACAAAACCTGGCAGGTAAGAGGGGCTCAGAAAGTGCCAGCCAGGATGCCGTGTGGTGCTGTCTGCTCTCAGCCACTTCGGTCTCCTCAGAGCTGCGTCTTACCACATGTGTGACAACGGTCTTACCACAAAATTTCATTGTAATCTGTCTTCAAGTGTCACTGCGGCCCTGGATGATTTCTTCTTTCCCCGCGAAGTGGTAAAGCTCCGCAGACCGGCTCATCTCGACCCCTCTGTGCAACGAGTTTGGGCCCAGCCTTCACTCGTCCACTTCCCCCCTACTGCATTCATGCAGGGAATGTACTGGAAACAACCCACCTCTCCACTTGGGACCTCAGTCAAGACTGACGCTTACAGTCCCAGGAGAAAAGTTAGCAGACTGACTGACCTTTTCCCTAGACCTGACAAGATATCCAGGACACAAACAAGGGACAACCACAAAAAAAGAGAACGGAAAGACACAGCCGTCTGACCCTTACCTCTGGGTGTCGATCCAGGTCACTGAGGGTTAAGCCATGCTGCAGGATGAGCTGGCGGGCCTGCGGAGGACAGGAAAGGCACTCTTGGTCATTCTGACCCTGGGCGCGTGGCAAGGATTCTCAGAGTTCTTTGGGATTTAACTATCTAACTCTGAGTCCTCACGAGGCTTGCTCCCGAATCCCAACCTATTCCACCAAGAGGTAGGACACCCAGCCTCGTGAACGGCAAAACTGCTAGCTCAACCTAGGAGCAGGAAAAAGGCAGACAGCACACAGTGAAGACTGCTCCAATCCCAAGTTCACAGCATTTCCTCAGGGACTTGCAGCTAGAGACAATGCCGTGGCTTCCTCAAGCTTCTGCCAACACCCGTGTTACAAAAATTCCTAAAATACAGACCCAATCCACAAAATACTAGAAACATTTTTAAAACAATCCAACAATATGAAAGAAGACTGAGGAAGAGCACTGTGAATTGACACGGAGTGGCTTCCAGGTCATACTGTTGGGTAGAATACACACAACTCAGAGGGGCTCCATAAGAATGCAAGAGACTCAGAGCGCCAGCCTAGGAGGGTCTGGGACGTTTGTGGAAAGGCCAGCACCATCTACCTTCTAGCCATGCCTCATTGCTAACCTTTTCAAAGGCTGACAAATAGGGGAGCGGTGGTTCCGGCCACACATAGGCAGCAGCTGGAATAAAGACACTCTGAATCTGTGCCTTTGGACACCCAAGTCCTAGGGAAGAGGGCTGTGTTCCTGTCACTGCTTACAGTATGCAGAGGAGCCAAAGGATGGAAAACTTATTGCAAAGGCGTGCCTTGAAAACATCTTCTGCTTAAAATGAAAAACACCCACAATTAAGAATCAGAAAGCCTAGGTTCTGATCTTAAATAAACCAGCCATGCAGCCTTTGGCAAATTTTCTCATCTATAAAAAGATGGGGACAAATGAAATGACCAAGGTCGACCCTCTCTAACAATAAACATAAAGACCCTGGAATTTGCACCATGGGGGCCTTACCTGGATCCTGATTCAAACAAGGATATTTTTATTTGAAATATTTACTACTTTATACGGTATGACAATAGGAAAAATTTGAACCTGGATTTTTATTTGATGTTATTAAGAATTATTGCTAATTTCTTTAGTATTGTTGTGATGTTTAAAAGATAGGCCCCCACCAGGCATGGGGTCTCACATCTGTAATCCCAGCACTTTGGGAGGCCCAGGTAGGATGATAGCTTGAGTCCAGGAATTTAAGGTCAGCCTGGCCAACACAGCAGGACCTCATCTCTACAAAAAATCAAAAAAGCAGCCAGGTGTAGTGGCACTCATCTACAGTCCCAGCTACTCGGAAGGCTGAGGCAGCAGGACCAGGACTTCTTGAGCCCAGAGTTTGAGGCTGCAGTGAGCAAAGATTGTGCCACTGTACTCCAGCAACATAGCAAGACCCCATCTCCACAAAAAAATAAAAAACTTAGTCAAGCATGGTGGCATTCTTCTAGACCTGGCTACTCGGGAGGCTCAGGTGGAAGGACTGCCTGAGCCCAGGAGGTCGTGGCTGTGATGAGCCATGATAGTGCCACTGCACTCCATCCAGCCTAGGTGACCGAGTGAGATCCCGACCAAAAAAAACAAAACAAAACTCTCCATTGTTCAGAGACATATGAAACGAAACATATACAGTGAAATGATCTTATGTCTGGAGAATTTGTTTCAAAATAACAAGGGTATGGATACTGAGGTACAGACGAAACAGGATTATCCATGAATTTATCATTGTTGAAATTAAGTGCTGGGTACATGGAAGTTCATTTTATTGACCTCTGCCTTTTTAAACTTTGTGATTTTCCATGGTAAAATGTTGGCCAAATAAGCAAATTAGTAAGATTTTGTTCTTATTAAAGAGAAATATTCAGCCTGGGCAACACAGTGAGACCTCATCTCTATAAAAAACACAAAACATTTGACATGTGTGGTGATGCATGCCTGTAGTCCCACCTACTCAGAAGTTGAGGCAAGAGAACTGCTTGAGCCCAGGAGTTGGAGGCTGCAGCGAGCCGTGACTATACCACTGCACTTGACTGTGGGCAACAGAGCGAGACCCTGATTCAAAAAAAAAAAAGAAAGGAGAGAACTATATACTGAAAGGGAAAATAACAACAAAAATAGTACTGCTACATTATTTTTTAATTCCTTTATTTCTCCAAAAGTAGCAGTAGAGTAACCATCCTAATTCCAGATGCTGAAGTTATAAAAATCACTGGGAAGACTAGCCGTTGGTGGCTCACGCCTATAACCCCAGAACTTTGGGAAGCTGAAGTGAGAGGACTGCCTGAGCCCTCGGGTTTAAGACCAGCCTGGGAAACTTGGCGAGACCTCATCTTGACACACAAAAAATCATTGGGAAGGTCTGGAAGGCAGCCTCCAAAATAACCCACAATAATCCTCCCCTCCTGATACTCATGTCTTTTAGGCATCCTTTCCCACATTGACCCAAGTTTGGTCTGTGTGACCAATGGCACACAGCAGAGGTGATGGAATGACACTTCTGGGATTAGTTTATAAAGAACCCTGTGAGGCCAAGCATGGTGGCTCATGCCTATAATCCCAGCACCTTTGGAGGCAGAGGCAGGAGATCGCTTACATAAACCCAAGAGGTTCAAGACCACCCTGGGCCACCTTGCCTCCACAAAAAATAAAAAAAATTAGCCGGGCATGGTGGCACAAACCTGTAATTCTAGCTACCAAGAAGGCTGGGTTGGGAGGATCACTTTAGCCCAGGAGGTTGAGGCTGCAGTGAACTGTGATCGCGTACCATTGCACTCCAGTCTGTCTGGGTGATGGAGTAAGACTCAAAACACACACACACACACACACACACACACACACACACACACAC
>NW_007253818.1:97949-114504 GCF_000164805.1 Carlito syrichta
CCGGAGCCCAATGGGTCAAGGCTGCGGTGGCCGGGAGCGGCCACTGCACTCCAGTCTGGGCGACCAAGTGAGACTCCAACTCAAAAACAAAACAAAACAAAATCATGCTAGCCTCCGGGCACAGTGGCTTTCGCCTATAATCCCAACACTTTGGGAGGCTGAGGTGAGAGGACTGCCTGAGCCCACAGGTTCAAGACCAGCCTGGGCAACTTGGCGAGACCTCATCTCTACAATAAATCAATAAATTAGCCAGGCAAAGTGACGCATGCCTATAGTTCCAGCTATTTGTTTGTTTGTTTTTTGAGTTGGAGTCTCCCTCCGTCGCCCAGACTGGAGTGCAGTGGCCGCTTCCGGCCACCGCAGCCTCGCCTGCTGGGCTCCGGTGATCCTTCCGCCTCGGCCTTCCAAGTAGCCTTCCAAGTAGCCAGAATTACAGACCCGCGCTACCACGCCCGGTTCATTTTGATTTATTGTAGAGATGAGGTCTCGCTGCCCAGGTGGGTCTCGAATCCGCGGGCTCAGGCAATCCACTCACCAAGGATAAAAAAGACATAAAGACATATTTTTTAATTAAAATGTATTTACAGTGTATCCTGAGGTTGCTTTAAAAGTACCAATCAGCCGGGCTCGGTGGCTCAGTCTGTAATCCCGCGCCTTTGGGAGGCTGAGGTGAGTGGATTGCCTGAGCCCGCGGGTTCGAGACCCGCCTGGGCAGCGAGACCTCATCTCTACAATAAATCAAAAAATCAGCCGGGCGTGGTAGCGCATGCCTGTAGTTCCGGCTAATTGGAAGGCTGAGGCAGAAGGATCGCCGGAGCCCAGCAGGTCGAGGCTGCGGTGGCCAGGAGCGGCCACCGCACTCCAGTCTAGGCGACAGAGTGAGACTCCCAACTCAAAAAAATAAAATAAAATAAAAGTACCAATCATGTGGCTCAGTGGCTCAGTCTGTAATCCCAGCACTTTGGGAGGCCAGGTTCGAGACCAACCCAGGCAACTTGGCAAGACCTCGTCTCTATAATAAGTAAGTAAAAAATTAGTCGGGCATGCCTATAGTTCCAGCTACTTGGAAAGCTGAGGTGGAAAGATCGTCCGAGCCCAGCAGATTGATGGTGGGGTGGCCATGAGCATGCCACTGTACTTCAGCCTAGGCGACCGAGAGAGACTCCAACACACACACACACAAAAGTACCAACCACAACATACACTTGAAGCTTTTCATTTTAGTACATATAAATTTGAAAGCCTGCTTTGCTGTGCAATGTCAGCATGAAATATTAAATCACGTTGTTCTATTACCTAGCTTTTAATAAAAACTAGAAAAAGATCATGCATGTTAAAACATTTTAAAAACTCAAAAGTTAACATTTTTGAAGCGGTCAAATGTCTAAAACTTCAGCGTTAATATTTAATTTCAAAGTCTGCATTCACTGGAAACCAAGCACGGAAGGAGCTAACAGCTCATGCAAGAGACCACTTGTTCTCCAGTCAGCTCTTATCCTGCTCTGTGCTTTTGTTTCCACTGCAATTTTTCACGGTGGGGACTGCCATCTTATCTTCTCCTGCAGCCTGATGCAGCCCAAAAGGCTTTAATTTTAAAGAGAAAATCTATCAAAATCATTTTAATCCCTATAGGTTTAGTTCTTTTATAAGTAGGGCATACGGCCGTGAGTGTGCCACTGTACTCCAGTCTTGGCACAGAGTAAGACTCCAACTCAAAAATAAATAAGTAAAATAAAATAAATAAAAGTAGCGCATAAAATTTTTGGAGTTAAAAAATGGTACCTCAAAAGCAGCCTCAGAAGCCAAAGTTCTCGGTCCCCCTGCCCTCCCGCCTCTTGCCCCTCATTCTCGCCCATAAAAGCTAGAACCCATGTTTGAAGGCAGGCCATAGCAGCCAAACTCCTTTCCTCAAAGCCAGTCATAAAACCTAAAAACATTGCTTTAAGTTTCCCCTTCTGCCTTTCTGTGTAAAAACTGGTCATAAAGAAATAATCTGACCTATGCTGTGTGACTGGAGATCATAAGACCCCCATTCCAGAGAAGGTCCTACCCTAATCCAGAAGGAAGGAATGCTGCACAGAAAGACCAAGAAGAATCTAGACAGGCCTGGCTAGGTTTTCCCACTCAGTCCATTAGCATTTGATCATACTTATTTTGTTCAATCACATGTCTACATGGCTCCCCATACTTCGTTGAATCTAAGCTTAAACATGTCCATACTTAGTTGAATCTAAGCTTAAAGTTTCCCCTATATCTCTGGGTCTTCATTCTGAAGGTTCCCCATGCCATGTATGCCTTTTTTCCTATTACTCTGTGAAAGGACAGAGCCCCAGTGGAGTATCTCTGTTCTCCTTGAGCCCTTAAAGACCGATAATCCTTTCCCAGAATGCTGGATGAGTCACAAGACACTAAGACTAACATCTAAGAATCTTTCAGCTACCAGCCCAGCCCTTCTCCTCTAGGTGATTAACCACCCCTGACTGACCCACCCATCCAGCACCCAGCCCATCGTTGTCTCTGTGCTTGTGACTGACCCACCCATCCATCTGGTTGTCAGAGATAGGAGAAACAGACCCCATCACCATAATGTCAGCTTCTGTGAAAGCTTGCCTGCCTCCCCACTCCAAAAGAAGCTGTAAAAGCTTCCGACCTTAAGCATTCTCCGCCAAATGTTCCTTAAGCCGTCTGGCCCCCTCTCCAATCTTGGAGAGGTGGATCCAACCTTTTTCTCTCATCTTCTTTCTAAATAAACTTTCTTTTATAATCTAGTTTATGTACAACTCTTTGCTTACCCGCAGCACTGGCTCAGCCTACCAACCTAAAGTCTGTCTACCTTTTGTAGTAATTTTCAGTAAAGCTTCTGAGGGTGAAAGGGAAGTTTCCCCTTGGCCTCTACAAAATATTTTTATTTCCTTGCAATCATTTCAGGAGAGTGCATCTTGCTAAACTTAACACAATATAAGTTTCAGTTTGGGGAGAACTGAACAAGTGAACTTTATTTTTTATTTTTTTGAGTTGGAATCTCACTCCCTCACCCAGGCTGGAGTACAGGGACACACTCACAGCCACCCCACAGTCAACCTACTGGGCTCCAGCAATCCTTCCGCCTCAGCCTTCCGAGTAGCTGGAACTACAGGTGCCCACTATTGAGCCTGGCTAATTTTTGATTTATTGTTGAGATGAGGTCTCGCCAAGTTGTCTGGGCTGGTCTTGAACCCGCAGACTCAGGCAATCCACTCGCTTTGGCCTCCCAAAGTGCTGGGATTACGGGCTGAGCCACTGAGCCTGGCCACAAGTGAATTTTAAAAGGCCCTATGAACTGGGACTCCTCTACCCAATCCTGAGGCCCCTGCAGATCATGCTCACTCAACTGAGATACATGACTCCCTATTCACTTTTTATCAGTAGTCATAGATTTGAAAAATATAGTGCCCACGTAACCTTAAGCCTTGTAATTTGCATAACACTTTTGTGTTATTACTATTAATTTAAAATGTTCCATTTTATAATAAGTTCTGTCAACACCCTTACTCTATGGCAAGCTTGATCAACTTCTGTTTGGTGTCACTGATAAGAAGAAACTGTGAGCTGGCTCAGTGGTTCAGCCTGTAATCCTGCGCTTTGGGAGGCTGAGGTGAGTGGATTGCCTCAGCCTGTGGGTTCGAGACCCGCCTGGGAGACCTCATCTCTTGGGGAGATGTAGAGACCTCATTGTAGAGACCTCATCTCTACAATAAACCAAAAAATTAGCCGGGTGTGGTAGTACGTGCCTGTAGTTCCAGCTACTTGGAAGGCTGAGGCAGAAGATTACCAGAGCCCAGCAGGTCGAGGCTGCGGTGGCCAGGAGCAGCCACTGCACTCCAGTCTGGGTGACAGAGTGAGACTCCAACTCAAAAAAAAAAAAGAAACTGTGAACTACCCCTTATGGTAACCGGCACCAGGAAATGTAGACCATGCATATTACTACAGATAAAATGTGGCTGTAACTTAAGTTCTGTGTGATGCTCTGTCAGTCATAGAGTCAATGTATAGGTACCAGCAACCCTAAACTTATAAAAATGGACTGAGAGAAAAAAAAATGGACTGAGAAACCTAAGGGGCAAGCAGACTGGTTCCAGAAATACCAGAAGCCAAAGTCAGGTTCTGTCTCCCTGAATTCTGAATCCAGAAATAAACCTCTTTCTGCCAGTTCCCTGCCTCTCAGTTTACTGACATTGAGAGATGGCAGCTGAGCATTTACTTGGACTGTAACCTTAGTATTACCATAAAACACAGGTGGGTGAGGCAACTGCTATCTTAAAAACACAGGATCAAACTTCCAGACAAAGATGACAATTTGAACACCTGTATTTAGTACAGCTCTTTTTCCAAAAGCTCTCTGAAACCACAATAAAGGCATTTTTCTTAAAGGTATAAACTCAGAGGGAGAAAACAGCAAATTTTAAAAGCTGGACCACTGATAGACAATGGTACAGCAGGAATGAGAAAGAGAATACTAAATCAGTACTGGAAAAAGCTATCAAGCAACTAAGTAACCATCAAAAAACCTCCCAAAAGATTCACGACAGTGATATCCTGAACTGCAGAAAGTGAAGCCAGTCCACACAGGGTTAACAAGAATTCTGTACAGAAATACCATTACATGCCGGGCTCGGTGGCTCAGCCTGTAATCCCACGCCTTTGGGAGGCTGAGGTGAGTGGATTGCCTGAGCCCGCGGGTTCGAGACCTGCCTGGGCAGCGAGACCGCATCTGTACAATAAATCAAAAAAAAATCAGCCGGGCGTGGTAGCATGTGCCTGTAATTCCGGCTACTTGGAAGGCTGAGGCAGAAGGATCGCCAGAGCCCAGCAGGTCGAGGCTGTGGTGGCCGGGAGCGGCCACTGCACTCCAGTTTGGGGGACAGAGTGAGACTCCAACTCAAAAAATAAATAAATAAATATATATATATATATATATATATATATACATATATATATAGCTTTGTAAAGAAAATTTATACCAGGTCGAGCGCAGTGGCTCACACCTATAATCCCAGCACTTTGGGAGGCCAAGGTGAGACTGCCTGAGCCCACAGGTTCAAGACCAGTCTGGGCAACTTGGTGAGACCTCATCTCTACAATAAATCAAAACTTAGGTGTGGTGGCACGTGCCAGTAGTTCCAGTTACTTGGAAGGCACAGTGGAAAGATTGCCTGAGCCCAGCAGGCCGAGGCTGCGGTAGCCATGAGCATGCCACTGCCCTCCAGCCTGGGCGACAGAGTGAGACTCCAACTCAAAAAAATAAATAAATAAAATAATAGAAAATTTACATCTATTTAAAAAAAAAACTGCCAGGCGCGGTGACTCAGCCTGTCATCCCAGCACTTTGGGAGGCCAAGGCAAATAGATTGCTTGAGCCTGTGGGTTCAAGACCAACCCGGGCAACTTGGCACAACCTTATCTCTACAATAAATCAGAAAAATTAGCCAGGCATGGTAGCACATGCTTGTAGTTCCAGCTACTTGGAAGGCTAAAGTGGAAGAATCACTGGAGCTCAGCAGGTTGACACTGGTGTGGCCGTAAGCATGCCACTGCACTCCAAACTGGGTAACGGAGTGAGACTCCAACTCAAAAAAAAAAAAAAAAAAAAAAGATCCTTTCACATTCCTAAAGGAAATGCAAGAGAGCCTTTGCATCCCCACTGACAAACCAGATGATGGCACTTCATCCAGGAGTTTCAGAATTCCAACCTCATCCATGAAACCCTGTAATTTTAAACAAATGGGACCTATCCTCTTCAAATCCCTCAAATTACATTTGGTCTGCAAAATCCTCCTTTAGAAGATTTCAACCAAAAGGAGGGATATTTATTTTCAGAAAAGAAAAATCTGAAGGAAAACATCTTAAAAGCAGCCCAAGAAGGCTACAGGTTGAACATACAGGCTGCACAAACTAGGCCTGTGAACTAAAGCTGAACTCTAACCTGCAAAGCTGGAGCTTGTCAATATTTCACTGACACGTACTAATTGTAACCAGGCCTATGAAGCACAAAGGCAGGACAGAATGAATTATCTCTCTCCAGATGCTAAGGAGTCTACGTACTCGTACTCGTTGATTTTGTTGTCCTGTATACATTAACTGAGTATTTGCTTTACCTTATGTAAATGTCACAAAGCACCAGTCAAAATGGTAACAATGTCACCTTTGCTTCACTGGCCCCTTCCCCCATTTTCTACACAGACAGCAAAACACAGAAATACCGTGCCTCAAGTAACCTACTCTGAGATGCATACTTGATTTGCAATGAGTCTGTGTTCTGGGGTTACAGTCCTCAAACTTGGCTCAGAATAAAATTAACTTTAAGTCTATAGTGCCTGCTATTTTAACCTTTTGGATCAACCTAATGGAGAAAAATAAAAGGTAGCAAGAAAAGCATGTAGTTTTGAGATACTGGAACAAACATTTAACCAGTTAAAAGTTACATCCACCTAAAGAACAAGAAATGACAGTGGTTGGGTTGGGGAAGTATGGGAAATGTGCTTTTGGTTGTTTTTTTTTTTTTGAGTCAGAGTCCCACTCTGTCGCACAGGCTGGAGTGCAGTGGCACGCTCAAAGCCACCGCAGCTTTGACCTGGGCTCAGGCAATCCTTCCACCTCAGATGTCCAAGTAGCAGAAACTACAGGCGTGTGCTACCATGCCCGGCTTATTTTTTTGACTTATTATAGAGATTAGGTCTCACCAAGTTGCCCAGGCTGGTCTCGAACCCCTGAGCTCAGGCAATCCCTCTTGCCTCCCAAAGTGCTAGGATTATCAGCGTTAGCCACAGCACCCAGCATGCTTTTGTTTTTCTTCACTCCATGTGTAGATATAACTTTCTTCAGTCCATGTGTAGATATAACTTTAAAATAAACATCAGCCTGGCGCGGTAGCTCAAGCCTGTAATCCTAGTACTTTGGGAGGCTGAGGCAAGAGGATTGCTTGACTTAGGGGTTCGAGACCAGCCTGGGCAACTTGGCGAGACCTCATCTCTACAATAAATCAAAAAATAAGCTGGGTATGGTAGCACAGGTCTGTAGTTCCAGCTACTTGGAAGGCTGAGGCAGAAGGATCGCCTAAGCCCAGCAGGTCGAAGCTGCTGTGGCCATGAGCATGCCACTGCACTCCGGCCTGGGTGACACAGTGAGACTCCGACTCAAAAAAAAAAAGAAATAAACATCAACAACAAATAATTAACTAAGAAATAAAAATACTTGATAATCAAGTCACTTGGAAAAACCAGACACCTGCCTTCACAAAAGACTACGAAAATCCACTCCAAGCCACCCTAACTTTACAGTGTCTCCTCACGACAACAGGATTTCAAAGAAAAAAGAATCATATAAAACCACTTAGGCACTGTCATCATCACCCACCTTGATGAAGCTCCCCAAGAGAGTCAGCATTAAAGAGGCTCTGACATTATACACTGTCCTAACTCCCTGTTTCCCTGGAATCCTTGCCTCTACTCCCTGCCCTGTTGGGCTGTAGCCGCCTCTGGTTTAAAAGGAACATTAACTCTCCTCTCCCCTCACCAGGGCTGGCTGCAGGTTGCCAGCACGCTGTACCTCCGGGATTGGGAAGCTTTCCTAAGAAAACCTGGCTATCTAAGACTAAGTCCATGAAGTCTCAGGTGCACCAGCCACCCGTACGTCCAACCTGCTGCCCTGCTTGCTAGTGTCACCTTGACTCATGCAAGGAGATATGCCCTCCCTGCAATGGCCACCTTTATCTGAGCACCTCTCTGCTCTTACACCTCTCACAACCTACTCTTCTCTTATCTTTCCCAGTATTTAACTGGCTCCACTGCTTTCTTCCACCAGTTTCTACTATTTTATGATGAAAGAACATTAGATATGGCATCCAAATGCCACTCTTGCATTACTAACACATCACTTAATTTCTTTTAGCCTGATTTTTTTCCCCTGAAACACAAGGATAAGACCCCTTGAGGGGATGTTATCTCTGCATATTCCACAGTGCTCAAACAAGGCACTAAGATATCCACGGAGTGAGTACACACTTCCAAGGAGTAATCCTGGATCAGTGGACTCTCCTGCTCCTGGCTCTCTCCCCTAGAACCCTGAGGTGTACCCCAAGTCTCATGTCCCTGTCCTCAGGGAACCAGAAGATTCGGCACACTGTCAAGATGAGTGAGAACGGAAATCAAGCATACCTGGAAAGAAGTAGGAATGCAGACGAGGTTCAGATTCTCCTGCTTCACTCTTTCAGCTGTGGAGACAAAAGCCATAGCAGTGGTTTTTACTCCCCTTGCTTTATTTTTCTTGGCACGTGTGTATGTCAAATCCAACAGGAAAGGAGAGGCTAGCTGGGCTCGGTGGCTCAGCCTGTAATCCCGCGCCTTTGGGAGGCTGAGGTGAGTGGATTGCCTGAGCCTGCAGGTTCGAGACCCGCCTGGGCAGCAAGACCTCATCTCTACAATAAATCAAAAAAATCTGCTGGGCGTGGTGGCGCATGCCTGTAATTCTGGCTACTTGGAAGGCTGAGGCGGAAGGATCGCCGGAGCCCAGCAGGTCAAGGCTGTGGTGGCTGGGAGCGGCCACTGCACTCCAGTCTGGGCGACAGAGTGAGACTCCAACAACAACAACAAAATAAAACGAAAGGAGAGGCTGAGCTCCCACTGACAGCTGGTTTTCATTCTTGTCCCCATCCTTGGTGAAAAGGCAGGGACTGTGCTTCACACATTAGAAGACATGAGAAAGCCTGGGAAGGCAAGTACTAACCACAGAGAAGAGCATTGTCGGTGTCTGCTAGTGTTAGGTGCCTGGTAATATTCTAAGAACTTTGTATATATGAACCCTTTAAATCCTACCAACAAAAAAAGTTACAATTATTTTCCCCATATTACATATGAAGAACTGAGGCCCCAAAGTAACTTGGAGTTTCTCAGCTAATAAGCAGCAGAGCTGGAACAAGATCCTAGGCAGTCTCACGCCACTGTTTCAACCACCCCATATTATATGGTCTTGTCTACTGAAAACCTAGAACTTCCCTTTCCATTTTAGTGGAAATATATAATCATCTGTAGGCCCAGAGGGTGGATAAGGTGATTTATTTATTTATTTATTTATTTTTTTAGTTGGAGTCTCACTCTGTCACCCAGATTGGAGAGTGCAGCGCCGCTCCCGGTCACCGCAGCCTCGACCTGCTGGGCTCCAGCGATCCTTCCACCTCAGCCTTCCAACTACAGGTGTGTGCTACCATGCCCGGCTAAATTCTTGATTTATTGTAGAGATGAGGTCTCGCCAAGTTGCCCAGGCGGGTCTTGAACCTGCGGGCTCAGGCAATCCACTCACGTCAGCCTCCCAAAGCACAGGATTACAGGCTGAGCCACCAAGCCCGGCTGGGATGTATTTATTAGTTATCCATTTTTGGATTTGTACCTTTCAGAAAATTTGATTAAAAAAAAAAAAGGCTTAAGGAAAACTGTCTAATGAAAAATTCAAGTCTTTTTAATCTCTTAGTGTATCTTGGAAGATTTGGATGCCACTATTATAAAATCCAAAGTAAGGCCACATGCAGTGGCTCAAGCCTATAATCCTAGTACTTTGGGAGGTCGAGGCAAGAGGATTGCCTAAGCTCAGGGGTTCGAGACCAGGGCAACTTGACGAGACCTGCTCGCTACAATAAATCAAAAAAAGAATTAGCCGGGCATAGTGGTGTGCACCTGTAATTACAGCTACTTGGAAGGTTGAGGTGGAAGGATCACCTGAGTCCAACAAGTAGAGGCTGCAGTGGACGTGAGCATGCCACTCCAGCCTGGGCAGCAGAATGAGACACTGACTCAAAAAATAAATAAATAAATGTAAACTCCATTGTAATTCCTGTAGCCTAAAATTCTCCACACCACTTGATTAAGACAGAAAGGTCTGCAACACTTAAGCTCCTGTTTGGCCAGTGAGAAGGCTTCCAGAAGCCTTCCAGCACTATGACTACTCCTTAATCACAAAGTGTTCCTGGACTTTGTCTCTGGGCCCTGCCTCTTGGCACCTAGAAGAGATCAGCATTCAGGCAAGCCTCTTCTCTGAGCTTAGTTCTTAGGCGGTAAAACCTGTTGAGCAGCCACAGGACTGATTAACTCCTAAGCCTTTCCCAAAGAGCCTTAATCAGAGTGAAATAAGCACCTGCAAGAACCAGCCCCCAACCGCAAGAGGCCCACGTCCACTTCAGGGTAGCAGACCAGGCAAACCCCTCTGACCTCGGTGTGTCTGCCTAGGGAAGCCTGAGACCCCACACAGGAGCAGACCCTCAAGATGATTAAAAGTATGCTGGGACTCATGCTAAGCCGGCGCCCCTCCTCCCACTGAGCAGGGTAAGCAAAGGCAAGGCCACCCTCCAAAGTTGCTTGAAGAGGTCCACAAAAGAGCAGGAACACTCAGCTGACATCAGGCAGGCAGTCCTGGCTCCCCAGCTCTGCACCGCTGAAGCCAAGGGGCCAGTTCCACACCTGTACCCATCTCCGCCCCCTCCTCAACCTCCTGCTCCACCGTCACACACAAAGCATCCCGCAGACAGTCTGGGAACATACCTATTCGCTGCACAGCATGGACAATCGTCGAACCACTTCCAATCCCCAGCACTTGGTTGTTCTGCCAAAAAGGGGGAAGAAAACAACAAGACCTGTCAATACAGATTCTACCCCCTTATCAGCCCACTCCCCAGAGCCATAAAGAGCAAGTCATCAACACCTGCGCAAGGTGGGTCCTGTGCCTGTTTTGCAGAAAAAAACCACTGGCCGTCACAGCCAACTCTGTTCCAATGCCAGCAGTCAGTAAACCAAGAGGACCCTCCATTTCTGACACTGTCAACGTCACCACTTCCTCCATGCTTTCCAGCACACAAGACATGCTTTCCAGCACACAAGATGCGTTCAATCACCCACAGGTGTACAGCAACTTAAGCCACACTAACAAAAATGGCAAAGCCCAGGGCAGTAATCAGAAAGACAGGGAAAAACAACAGAGCCCAGGGAAAGGGGAAAAGTGAGAGTTTCTGGCGTCAGTGCCTTTTCACACGACCTTAACACCCAGAAGGCAGAGGACTGAGCACAGGTACCTTCATGGCATCATGGACACACCAGGCCCGCCATCTGGAGGACTCTCAAAGTCAGCAGAAGGGAGGGGCTGAAGTGAGTGCAAAATAGCACCTCGTGTCAGCATCTGTCCAGTGGATGCCGAGGGGTCCCTGTTTTGCAGCAGCCTCGCTCAGAGAGGTGGGAAGAGGGCAAAGCCTCAGCGAAGAGCCTGAGAAACGGCTTCACTCTGCAGCAGGAGGGGCCTGCAACACATGCAGAGCACTTGGACATGGATTGCACATGGACAGACAGCACAAATCCTAAGAAAGAGGCGTCCCGGGAGCACAACTGGGAAACTGCGGGGGGCCCTCACCTTACCAACAAGGGTACCTGCATAATGAACGTGTAGACCTATTTCTGAATTGTACCCCACATCTTCAAAATTAAAAGTTAAAAAAAGAAACAGGCGTCCTAATACTGAGCCCACCACCTTAAGAAAGGGAGGTGTCAGCCGAGCACAGTGACTCAAGCCTATAATCCTAGTACTTTGGGAGGCCGAGGTGAGAGGACTGCCTGAGCCCACGGGTTCGAGACCAGCCTGGGCAACTCGGTGAGACCTCATCTTTACAATAAATCAGAAAATTAGCTGGGTGTGGTAGCATGTGCCTATAGTTCCAGCTACTTGGAAGGCTGAGGTGAAAGAATTACCTGAGCCTAGCAGGTCGAGGGTGCAGTGGTCATGAGCACGCCACTGCACTCCAGTCTGGGCGACAGAGTGAGACTCCAACTCAAAAAAAAAAGGAAGTTGTCTGTGAGCATACCAGGGACAGAGTAGGGTCTCAGCGGAGTCAGTGAGACCTCAGAGTGCACAGCAGGGCCAGAGCTTCAACAATCAGGAGCTAATGTGGAGCTCAGTTCCTAAACAACTTCCCGAGATCCATCTCCTGCGGGTATAAAACAAATCAACTCAAAACCTCAGCTGCTGCTACCATGTATTAAGCACCTTATAAACGTTAACATAAACTCAAGTCTCCCAACAAACTCTTATGACCGAGAGACCTACCAGCCTTAGAGATGAATCCAACACCGTTAGGAAAACTTTAAGACTGATGTGAGCAAAAGAAATCACTGCCTATCCTTTTGATGAAAAGTAGGCACCAGCTTTAATCACCTGGTCCTACAAGGATGTGTGCCACTGTCGTCGATTAGATACACTTCAACTTGTAGAAAACTTGCAGAAAACTGTTAACAAGCCAGGTTCGGTGGCTCAGTCTGTAATCCCGTGCCTTTGGGAGGCTGAGGTGAGTGGACTGCCTAAGCCCGCGGGTTCGAGACCCGCCTCGGCAGCAAGACCTCATCTCTACAATAAATCAAAAATCAGCCGGGCGTGGTAGCGCATGCCTGCAATTCTGGCTACTCGGAAGACTGAGGCAGAAGGATTGCCGGAGCCCAGCAGGTCGAGGCTGCGGTGGCTGGGAGCGGCCACTGCACTCCAGTCTGGGCGACAGAGTGAGACTCCAACTCAAAAAAAGAAAACTGTTAACAAATCAAATTACTTTTTGTCCACAGAGAAGCAAGTAGTGTTCTATAAAATGCAACTGATTATTATCTTATAGAAAGACAGCTCTTGTAAATTCATTTTAACATTTCTGGACTACAGATTAATTTATGGTTCTTCGTCTTCTCCTGCTGCTGGGGTCTGAATGTCTGTCCCTGGGAAACGCATGTGGAAATTTAACTGCCATTATAACGACATTAAGAGGTGGGACCCCAATGGGTGGAATCTCTCTCTCACAAGATGCCAGCACTTTGATACTGGACCTCCTAGCCTTCAGAACTATTAGCCCAAAAATTTCTGTCATTATAAGTTAGTCAATCTCAGGTATTCCATTATAGCACCATAAAACGAACTGTGAACAGTTTCTAATACCTTTTCCAATTCCCTTGTCAATGTAGGGACCTAAATAAAAACTTTGGCATATGATCATTTTATGTGTACAATTATTTTACCTTTTTGAAAAAGTATCTTTTAATAATATCAGCTGCCGGGCTCGGTGGTTCAGCCTGTAATCCCAGCACTTTGGGAGGCTGAGGTGAGAGGATTGCCTGAGCCCGCGGGTTCGAGACTCGCCTGGGTAACTTGGCGAGACCTCATCTCTACAATAAAAAAAAAAAATCAGCTGGGCGTGGTAGTGCACACCTGTAGTTCCAGCTACTTGGAAGGTTGAGGCGGAAGGATCACTGGAGCCCACCAGGTCGAGGCTGCGGTGGCCGGGAGCGGCCACTGCACTCCAGTCTGGGTGACAGAGTGAGACTCCAACTCAAAAAACAAAACAAAACAAAACAAAAACAATATCAGCTGCGCATGGTGGTTCACAACTGTAATCCCAGCACTTTGGGAGGTGGAGGTGAGAGGATTACATGAGCCCAAGGGTTCCTGGGCAACATGGTGAGACCTTGTCTCTACAATAAATAAATTAATTAGCTGGGCGTAGTGGCACACGCCCATAGTTCCAGCTACTTGGAAGGCTGAAGTGGAAGGATCGCCTGAGCTCAGCAAGTGGAGGCTGCAGTGGTGTGAGACAGTAACTCAAAAAAAAAAAATCAACACCCCCACCCCCATGTACAAACTCACTCTGAATAAGCAACTTCAGGAAGTTCAACTTGCTGAAATATCATTTCGCTTCAAGTTTCTTAAGAGTTCGAATAACTGATTAACAACGCATTTGGCAAGAGAAAGCCCACAGCAAAACTGTCTTTGTAGGAAGAATAAAAGTGCTGGAGGTCCCTTGGGCCACACAAGGCCAGAGCTAAAATCCTTCAAGTCCCACAGGACAAAGGCCACAGGTATACACAAGGTCAGCCTGGGTCCCACAATTGATATGGTCCATCTCGAAATTAGACTATATTTGAAACTAGAAAAGATTAGAAAGAATGGTCAACAGGTAGAAAGAGTTAACCTAAAAAAAAAAATCAAATGCTAATGTCACCACAACCACACCTGTGTACACCAGAAATGCTTCTGTAGCTGGGCCTCTCCTACCTTCAGAAGACTTTACCCAGCGACTTCTCTGTTACTGGCCTGGTGAACACAAATCACCTGTACCAGCTCACGGTTCCAAAGTCCCTAAATACACCAAGGGGCTTGGGCCATCAGAGCAGAGCTCTTGCACTAGGTCAGGATTCCACCTGTGACAGCGCCCTCAAGAAGCAACGCAGCTAATAAAGTCATTTAGCTGCCTGGGCAAACGCCAAAGGCAAGGTACGTAACAATACAAAAAACATCCAAAATGGCTAAACATATAAAAATCTTCAAGTAATGAGAAAATGGCCTGACTTACCAACACCTAGGTCCGAGTGTGGAAAAATTCAAACTGTCTTTGCTCTCAAGTCACAGCCAAAATCAACACAGAAGACTTCTGAGACAAAAGTGTAAGGATTTCTTTCTCTCCACACACCAAGCAAGCAATCACTTCTACAGCAAACACTTGCTGGGTATCCTCCAATTCAATCCCAACACTACCCACGTAGAAAGAGCATCAGGTCCCACGGGTTGAGGGTTCAGTCCCACGAGGCTGCCCCCTCCTTTGTCCAGTCACACATCTGGGCCTCTGGAACTTCTTACCAACTGATTCCAAGTTGGGGTTCCCACACCCTGCTCTTTGGGTTCGATTAATTTGCTAGAGTGGCTCACAGAACTCTGGAAAACACATTTATAGGTTTTTACAAAAATATCACCAAAGATACAGACGAAGAGATGCACAGGGCAAGGCATGCAGGAAGGGGACACAGAGCCTCTATGCGCTCTCCAGGGGCACTGCCCCCCAGGGATCTTCACATGTTCCTTTATCTGGAAGACTCCCAAACTCTGTCTTCACTGGCCAGGCACGATGAACAACCTAGGCATGACTGGCTGCTGAAAGAGACTAGATGTTGCATGAGCCTAGAAATACAACTGGACAAAAACAGGAAGATCTAATACCAATAGATGAAATGGGGAAACTCAGAAGAGCTGGTCTATCTAGATTTTTCTTGGCTTCTCTGCACAGCACTCCTTCCTCCGGGGTATGGGGCAAGACTCATTCTGAAAGAAGGATCTTATGACCTATGACCAGACAAGTTAAGTCAGAATCGTTCTTTATGACCAGCTCCAGGAGAAAGATGAGGGAGAAATCCTGCCTCGGGGAAAGCAAGGAACAGGTGAGAAGAGGGCAAGAGAAGGTCAGATAGAGAGAAAGAGATTCTATTTTCTGAAGCCTAACACGTCCCAATATTATAAGGAAAGACTGGCTGGCTTGGCCTAGGAGGGCACATTTACACGTGTGTGTGTGTACATATATATTCACATATAAAATAATGCCAAACTAGGTGGACTTAACCTGACTTCACACTTGAGCTGAAGCTGGAGACTCCAGCCATACAGTAATTCGATCACCAAATTCTCCAACTTAACTGTCAGACTGTGCATGTGCAACATCAGGCTTCCCTCAGTCTGTCCAACGGAGCAACTCTGGAAGTACGGCTTCTGCTGACTCACTGGGACCACTGCCCATCAGCTTCCTCAAACTAAATCAGCCAAAAGAGAGACTCAGGCTCCTAAGAGAACCACGTGGTTAGGCTACAGACCTTCGGGTGAGCACAGTCCTGCATGGTGGCCCATCCTGGGTGGTGACACCCCCGAAGCAGGCAGGGCTGGGCCGAGGGTGGTTGTGCAAAGGATTCAGCTGAAAACTCTCCAGGCTCTCCACCCACCTGCAGAGAGAAGTGGGCCCCACCCTGGGACACCACCAACAGGGAGGGACAGGAAATCCTACTCCCTGGGATTAGGAGCAACGGGCTTCCAATAACCCCACTGCCCCCATACTTGTGTTCACACTGCACAAAATTCAACAAACAGCTACTGGGCAGGCCCCACTGTGGCCAATGCTAAACACAGATAAGGGTAACGACGCTCCAGGAGCTTATCCTTTTTTTTTTTTTTTTGAGTTGGAGTCTCACTCTGCCGCCCAGACTGGAGTGCAGTGGCTACTCCTGGCCACCGCAGCCTCGACCTGCTGGGCTTCGGCGATCCTTCTGCCTCAGCCTTCCAAGTAGCTGGAACTACAGGCACGCGCTACCACGCCCGGCTAATTTTTTTGATTTATTGCAGCGATGGAGGGGGGTTCTCACCAAGTTGCCCAGGCAGGTCTCGAACCCGTGGGCTCAGGCAATTCACTTGCCTCGGCTTCCCAAAGCGCGTTATTACAGGCTGAGCCACCGAGCTTTAAGGGACTGGAAGATGCCGGGCGCAGTGGCTCACGCCTATAATCCCAGCACTTTGGGAGGCGGAGGTGAGAGGACTGCCTGAGTTCCAGACCAGCCTGGACAACCTGGCGAGATCTCATCTGTACAATAAAACAAAAAATCAGCCAGGTGTGGTGGCGCATGCCTGTAGTTCCAGCTAGTTGGAAGGCTGAGGCGGAAGGATCGCTGGAGCTCAGCAGGTCGAGGCTGCGGGGGCCGGA
>NW_007253818.1:114524-115072 GCF_000164805.1 Carlito syrichta
AAGGGACTGGGAGAGACACACACACAAGATCCCAACATAAAGCACCTAACAGCGTAAAGTGCTACAGAATCACGGAGGAGAAATCTTCAACTCGGGAAGCTTTAAAAAACAAAACAAAAACTGAGGGCGGGCCCGGTGGTTCACGCCTATAATCCCAGCTCTTTGGGAGGCCGAGGTGAGAGGACTGCCTGAGCCCACGGGTTCGAGACCAGCCTGAGCAAGCTGGCAGACCTCGTCTCTGCAATAAATCAAGAAATTAGACGGGCGTGGTGGCGCAACCTGTAGTCCCAGCTACTCGTAAGGATCGCCTAAGGCCAACGGGGCGAGGCTGCGGTGGCCGCGACGGAGTGGGACTAACTAAAAAAAGCCTGAAACGCAAAGAACCGTCGCCGGCGGAGGAAAGGGAACCCGATACCACTTTCGAAGCAGGAAGGCAGAAAGGAGACAACACGGCAGCGAGGAAGCCCCGCCACAGAGCAGAAAAAGTCCGCCGCGTTTCGCGCGGTAACCCAGACGGCTGGCCCGGCCGGCCGAGAGGCCGCGCCGGC
>NW_007253818.1:115839-120604 GCF_000164805.1 Carlito syrichta
CGGCCCCGCGCCCGGTCCGAACTACCGACCCCATAATGCTCCGCGGCCGGGGCGCAAACGCCGGGCGCGGGCCGGTGCGTCGCGTCGTACGTGCGGCTGTCGGCGGGAGCCTCGGCGCGTTGGCGCCTTCCGCGGGGTTCCGGGGCTGCGTTGGGCGAGTCCCGGGGTCGTCCAGAGAAGAGCTGTCTGACTGGACGCCTTTGTTTTTCCCGACATGAGAACGTGAGCGTGGGGTGGCTGCTTTGTGGCTGTGGCGACCCTTCCCGGGGTGACGGAAGGGACGCACTTGGGACACGGCGCCCGCGGAAGTCTGTCCAATGTGCCTGCGGACCGAGACCCCAGGTTGGGAACCCCCGCCTCAGACGTCTGCGCTTTGTGGTGTCGAGCCTGCGTTGCACCGCGAGGGTCCCTTGCAGAGCCCTACTGCTCTTGGCGACCAGCAAGGACTGTCACTGCACTTAACGGAGTCCTCCTTTCTTCTGAACCTTTGAGGTTTTCTGCTGACGAGACCAGTGTCAGGCACGGATAGGGTGAGGGTGGATGGATGGAGAGGGAGGCGCCAGGGCGCAGCACCGCCGGAGCCGGCGTGCCCGAGGTGTTGCGCGCTGGCAACCCGGAGATCCGAGCAATGCGAAGAATTGCAGCACGCAAAGAGGTGAAGGAAGATAAGATTTATTTAAGAAAAGTTCGCACCCCACAGACAGGGAGCGGGCCTACACTCTGGGTGAGTGTGGCACCGTAGCCCCCCGAGTCCTGGCTTAAATCCTTTCCCCTGGAGATGTTGCAGTCAGGTAGACGTGACTGCCGTGACTTCCTTGTCGACCACCTGTGGATATTTTGGAGATCCTGTGACAGAGACCCATTGATTTCCGCCCACATTACTGTAGCCTCTAGAGAAGGGTGTGACAAGGATTCTAATGCCCCTGCACCTTCCCGAATGACATTCCTTAGAGCTAATGGAGGGTGCACTTCCCCTTATTTCCTAGACATTCCCAGTGGATGACTCCGGGGGATCCTTGGCTTCCCTGTAGATAGTGCCCAATTTACCATAAGATTGAATCCCTGCCTGCTCCCCCTCTGAGCGGTCATAACTTTTGCAATTACAAGTTTCATGACTTCTACTATCCTTGCCCAAAGCATGATGTCTTAGGCCTTTGCAAATTCCCTTTACTCTAGGCGAGCTTGATTGCCACTATGAGATACCTTTGATACCTGGAAGTCTGTGTTTCTGAAAAGACATAGTCGGCAAGGTTAATTTTTCCTAAAATATGCATTTTTCTAAAACATAGCTTCTACTTTCTCACCATTGTGTCAGTGTTTAAGAACAAGATGAAAAATGGCTTCCCACTCTCCGTCTGTCCTTTCAAAGAGTAAGAAATGAGGAGTTCTTGTTCCTCTCATTGTGCCAGTGAAGAAGCGACTGCTGACCCCTGGAAGTCCGTAAAAACATGTGAGCTTTGTTTTTCTCGTCCTTGTTGGTAACGTCCCGTCTGTCTGCTCAGAGACTCATCTTCAAACTGAGACCACCTTTGTGAAAACCTATTGTAAAGTTAAGGCCAGCACGGTGCTCACACGTGTAATCCCAGGACTTTGGGAAGCCCAGCAGAGAGGGTTGCTCGAGACTAGCCTAGGCAATACAGTGAGATCTTGGGTCTACAAAAAATAAAAAATAGGCTGAGCCTGGTGGCACATGCCTGTAGTCCCATCTACTAGGCAGGCGGATGCAGAAGGATCGCCCTGAACCCAAGAGATTGAGGCTGCAGAGCTGTGATTGTGCCACTGCACTCCAGTCTGGATGATAGTGAGATTCCAACAAAGCTCCTTTGTAAGATTAATTGTAAGGTCATACAGTTACATTTGTTATGAGATTCTAAATTTTAGCCAGGCACCACGTGGCTCGTGCCTGTAATCCCAGCACTTTGGGCAGTAGAGGCAAGAGGATTACTTTAGCTCAGGAGTTCAAGACAAGCCTGAGCAACATGGTGAGACCTCATCTCTACAATAAGTCAAAAAATTAGCCAGGCATGACAGCTAATGTGACTCCAGCTACTTGGAAGGCTGAGGCAGAAGGATCCCCTGAGCCTAGCAGGTAAAGGCAGTGGTGACCGTGAGCATGCCACTGCAATCCAGCCTGGGCGACAGAGTGAGACTCTGACGCAAAAAAACCCAAAAGATTCTAAATTTTGTATGTTCCTAGACCTTTTCTTTCTTCTGCATGATTCTCTTCATGGAGTGGGGGGGTGCTGCCCTCAAGATTGATGAGCTTATTTTCTCTTAAAAAACAGTGAGCCCAGTCGGGCTCGGTGGCTCAGCCTGTAATCCCGCACCTTTGGGAGGCTGAGGTGAGTGGATTGCCTGAGCCCGTGGGTTTGAGACCCACCTAGGCAGTGAGACCTCATCTCTACAATAAATCAAAAAATCAGCCGGGCGTGGTAGCGCGTGCCTGTAATTCCAGCTACTCTGAAGATTGAGGCAGAAGGATGGCGGGAGCCCAGGAGGCGAGGCTGCGGTAGCCGGGAGCGGCCACTGCACTCCAGTCTGGGCGACCAAGTGAGACTCCAACTCAAAAAAAAACAAAAAACAGTGAGCCCTTAGGTCAAGCAGACCTTGGCCTCCAGAAGTTGGATTAGCCAAAGGGTGTGAACAGCTTTGATAACTAGGGATCTCCCCTCCTGCATACCTTTCATAGTCTAATGATATCCAGCCATTGTTCCCTGATTGCTTAGACTCTGGAGTCACATAACCCCTGAACCACAGAACCAGTGGTCACAAGATTTGTAAAGTCCCCAATTGATCCTGTAGATAACAAAAGCCTAAGACTAGTCCTTGAGATCATTTTCAGACTGGACCTTCTAAGGAGCAGACCACAGCACCCATGACGCAGACCGAGGAAATGACTCAGCTGGTCCCATAACAGCAACTGCAGCCACTCACCTGGAACAGGGATGAAGACACTCAGAACAGGCGCTGGAGACTGAGAGGAGAATTGAAGGTGTTTATTCCAGAAGTCTCAGGTGAGGTAGCCTCCCAAAACCTGAGCCCCCAACCCTCAATTTCAAGCTGCTTTTATAGAGCTCTTTGGTTACAACATACATGGGTTTGCCGTTGGTGGGTTTGCAATTTTAAATTCAAAACCCAGAACGGTTACTTCTACTTCTACAACAAGCATTGAAGCAGACATTTTTATGGACACTTCTACATGAGGTGTAATAAAGTGTGTTTACAGAAACAGATTGCAGTTAAGGAAAATGGCATGTAGCTGCTTGTTTACAGCATATTTACAGAAACAGAGATGGCAAGCAGTTGCTTACTTAAGATAAAACCCTTGAAGTCAACTTTCCTGCTTAATTCCTGTTTTTCTGTCTCAGTCCTGTGACCCCCACCCCCTCCTAGGAACTGACCCCAGCCCCCAGGAAGACATTTTCTGCACCTCTATGAATTTATCTCCAACTGATCAGCAGTCCTAGTTCCCTCCCCTGCCCGCCAAATTATCCTTAAAAACCCAAGCCTCTGAGTTCCCAGGGTGGCAGATTTGAGAAGTATTGCCAGTCCTCCTGCTTAGCTGCCCTGTGACTAACTATTTTTCTTCTTCAGCAGCTGTTCTCTCAGTGTATTGGCTTTTCTGTGCAGTGGGCTTAAAGAACTCAGTCAAGCTGTAACTCCACAACCCTGAACCCCAATCCTAGTTGGGTTGTCTACTCTTCTGTGCTCTCAATCACCTACACCTTCTTCTGTCGTAGCCATCTTGCTTTGTGCTCTTCTCAAAAGACTGTAAGTCTTGACCAGCCTGTAATTCTAGCACTTTGGGAGGTCAAGGTAGGAGGATCACTTGAGCCCAGGAGTTTGAGACCAAACCAGGTAAAAGCAATACAGTGAGACCTTGTCTCTACAAAAAAATCAAAAAATTAGCTGGACAAGGTGGCTGTAGTCCCAACTGCTTGGGAGTCTGAGGCAGAAGGATCACCTGAGCCTAGGAGGTCAAGGTTTTGGTGAGCTGTGATCATGCCACTCCACTCCAGCCTGGGTGGCAGAGTGAAATTCTGATTAAAAAAATAAAAAAATACAAGCCCTTTGATGGCAGAGACTATTGTTCATAGAATGGACCACACCTGGCTCACTGTTCTGGGGTGACCAGTGTTCTACAGAGGTCCACCTCTCTGTGCCTCTTTGTTTTCTCCTTCTTTCTTTTCTTTTCTCCATTGCATTTGTCTCTCCATTTCTGATCCCCTTTTAATTCTTAGGCTGCAAATGATGTCCAGTGAGTCTCACGGCCATTCTGAACTCCCACTGACAGTCCCTAAGGGTGAAGACTATGCTGATACTTGGGATAGTATGAGCATCGTGTTCCAGTGACACTTTCCATTTGCATAATTATTGATAATAATGCCAGGTGCCATGCTAAATGCTTTGCAAACGTTATCGCATTTAATCCTAAAGACATCGCATTTAATCCTACTATCATCACCATTGGCATGAAAACATCCTCACTTACTCATGGTCCTGCTACTTGTAAGTGAAGCTGGTATATAAGTCTTCAAGGATTCTAGGAACAAACCTTAAACTAATAGAAGCACCTCTGTGGGGACTTACTAATTGTCCCACTCCACCCCCGATATAGCCTGAACTTTGAATAAACCACACAGGTAATGCCCTTTCTCTTTAAAGTCATAAATATGCCGGGCTCGGTGGCTCAGCCTGTAATCCTGTGCTTTGGGAGGCCGAGGTGAGTGGATTGCCTGAGCCCGCAGGTTCAAGACCCACCTGG
>NW_007253818.1:120919-126973 GCF_000164805.1 Carlito syrichta
GAGTCAGAGTCTCTCTCTGTCACCCAGGCTGGAGTGCTTTGGCACACTCACTGCCACCCCAGTGTCAACCTGCTGGGCTCAGTCGATCCTTCCATCTCTGCCTTCCAAGTAGCTGGAACCGCAGGCATGTGCCACCACACCCGGCTAATTTTTTGATCTGTTGTAGAGGTGAGGTCTCACCAAGTTGCTCAGGTGGGTCTCTCTCGAACCCATGGTCCCAGGCAATCCTCTCACCTCGGACTCCCAAAGTGCTGGGATTATGGGCATGAGCCACTGCACCCAGCCCCCAAGGAACTCTTGAGGAAGAGTTTTCAGGGCCAGAATGAAGGATCCCAAGGGGCAGAGCCCACTACTCTGTACTATTGCCAGTGGTGAGAGGGAAGTCTGGGTCTGCACGGGCTTTCAGCATTTAACCCCCGCTTGGCTCCAGTGTGGTCCGATCTGAGAGGAAGCAAAGGCATAGAGCACCATAACACTTCACTTATTGATGGGATGTGGGCACCCTTAGGGGGATGCATAGCCACCATTTGTGCCTACCTGGACATCAGGGAAGCAGAGAAAACTCCCTCTCCACTCCCCACCTCCATTTCCTCTCCCTTCTTCCTCTCCTTTTCTTCAAAGTGTGCTCATTTTGAAGACAATTCCAGGGATGACTGTCCACCTGCTGGAATGGGTTTGAGAACCCTGCCAGAGAGTGAAGTGATGTTGGCTCACCCTCCTTTTATGCTCAGGCTCCCACCCACTTCATCCTCGTGTCCTTGGAATGTTCCTTTGGGGGCCAGGCACAGTGGCTCAGCCTGTCATCCCAGCACTTTGGGAGGCCAAGGTGAGAGGGCCGCCTGAGCCCATGGGTTCAAGACTGGCCTGGGCAACATGGCGAGACCTCGACTCTACAATAGATCAAAAAATGAGCTGGGCATGGGGCGCATGCCTGTAGTTCGGCTACTTGGAAGGCTGAGGCGGAAGGGTCACTGGAGCCTAGCAGGTTGAGGCTGCGGTGGCCGGGAGCATGCCACTGCACTCCAGCCCAGGCCACGGAGTGAGACTCCGACTCAAAAAATGAAGAATGATGCTTTGGAGCCTCAGCTCGTGGCCTGTCTTGCTTCATCCCCTTCCCACAAGGGCAAGTTTGTCGTCTACCAGGAATCTTGACTAACAGTTAAGGCCTTGGAAGAGGACAGGATACTCATGGTGGTCTAGTGATCAAAATGCGCCGTGGGCAACACGTCAGTGTCACTACCTTGTCATGCACTTAACGCTGGAAGGAAACATAGTGAATCCTGTTTACCAAAACCAAGTTCCTGCTGGTTGACCCAGGCCACATAACCCTGAGAAAAAGGTGTGTAGCATGACTCATTGCTGTATAAAACCAGTCTTCTTGAGGATCAACTGCTTTTTGGAACTTTTGCAGCAGTGTTTATCAACTTGGAGTGATATCTGCCTCCGCCCCTATGGGGACAGTTGGCAATATCTTGACGTGTTTTTGACTGCTGCGATTGGTGGAACACTACTGGCATCTAATGGATCGAAGCCGAGGATACTGCTAAACTTCCTACAAGGTGCAGACAGCCACACACGCACTAAGAATGCTCCCACCCAGAATGTCGCTGGTGTGACATTGGGAAACCTGCCTTTAAATCCTCAGGCGAGATGCATGGGGACGCGCTTTCCTGTGCACCTGCATCGTCCACGCCTAGAACTCCCACATGACCAACCTCCTCCAGGACTCTTGGCCCCAGGCAACACCCCACCTCCCAATACTCCCACCCACATTTGTTGTTCCTTGTTCCCCTCGACACCCTCGGGAGCTCACCCCTTCTTTTTGTCGGGACTGACATTCAGTTCCGTGGGTTTTTTCCCTCCAGATGGAGCTAAAGAGGCTTTGGATTCATGTGGGTGGAGGAGGAGGAAAATGAAGAAAATTAGGCTTTGCCAGTTTGGCGGGGTGGGAGTGGGGTACAGACTTCTGCAGAAACGTCAGTCCTACCACGCTGTTAGCGGGGTCAGCTCTGACCCTGCACGGTTACTCACAGCCCCTGACTGTCTATCCTTAAGCAGCATCAGGTACCAGATGCTAAAGCCTGAAAAAGTGATGGATTTGTGTCCCACTCTAATGAAAAGGTAAGGGGTCCTGGGTAGGGTGGTTCACCCCTGTAATCCCAGCACTTTGGGAGGCTGAGGCAGGAGGATTGTTTGAACCTAGGCATTTGAGACCAGCCTGGGCAGTACACTAGCTGGGCATGGTGGCACACACCTGTAGTCCCAGCTACTTGAGAGACTGAGGTGGAAGGATCGCTTGAACGCAGGAGCTAGTAGCTGCAGTGAGCTATGATGGCACAACTACACTCCAGCCTGGGGGACAGAGATCCTGTCTGGGGGCGGGAGAGGGGAGCAGAATGAAAGTCAGGAAGAATAGTCCTGCAGGCTTTGGTTGGAAGCAAGTCTAGAAGAGTCTAACTGTTTCCAAGCACCCAGTCTCTTTCCAAGGGCTGATGCTGGGGCTGGGGCTGGGTCATTATGACGGAGTCCTCTGGGCTCAGGGTCTGCATCTTTTTGTTGAGGCATCCAGAGCTGCTTCCTGGGGTCTTGGTCTCCCCAGGGCAAACGGGCCTTTCCAAATTACTGCCAGGGGCTTAGCCTCCCTGCCCCCTCATTCTAACGAAGGGTTCAGTGAATGTACTGACTAGAAAGGATTCTTTTTCCCCAGATCAAGTAGGTTTCAGTGGCTGGTTTCAAGCCTCTCTTCCCCCGGACTCCACTTTGGTTCCCACTGGCTTTGACCTTCCCAGGGCAAGAAGTGCCTTCTAAGCCGGAAATCTTTGAATCGTGGATGACCGAAAACCCAGCTCTCACCAGCCTCCTCCTCACAGGAATCGATCGGGACCCAAATCAAATTGTCTCCAGTTCAGCTTGCATCTAGATTTCAGAGGATGCAGTCATAATCTGTTTCAGCTTGGCCTCTGAAGGCTGGTTCCAGCGTCAGATGGACTCTGCCCTGATGGTCCCGAGCTGGCTGCCATGAGTTCAGCTGAGTGTCCCTCACCCACTGAGCAAAAGGCCTCAGCTTTCCTTCAGTGAGACCAATTTACAAAATGTGCCCACTCAACCAATTGTGGTGGGGAGGGTTTCCTTAGTCTGAGCCTTTGAAGCCCACGGACTGTGGAGAGGAGGGGTGAAATAAAATTAGGGTTCTGGAGGAAATGAGATGAATGGCAGGAGGCTGAAAGAGCATGTGGCTGCACGTGCCTGGCAGTGCTGGGACAGTCTCTACCTTCACAGTCACGGTCTCGGCCTAATGGCGGCAGTGTTTTCCTAGTAGGTTACTCCAAATTCTTTTTTGAAGCAGGTGGAGTTATGAATACATTAAGCAGTTAATAAAATACTATAGTGGGTTGACCTCTCCCATATGCACAGCCACCATCTGCCTGTGTGAAGGCCGTGATCCATGAGTGAGCAAGGTGGCAAAAAGTAAGACATTGCTGGAATCCAAATATTGTATAGGCAGTTTTCTTTTCTTCCTTTCTTTCTTTCACTCTTTCTTTTTCGAGTCAGAGTCTCACTCTGTCGCCCAGGCTGGAGTACAGTGGCCGAATTATGGCCTCTGAAGCCTCGACCTGCTAGGCTTAGGCAATCCCCTTGCCTCGGCCTCCCAAAGTGCTGGGATTACAGGTGTGAGTCACAATTCCCAGCTTAAAACCATTTTTGAACTTGTCAATTTTAATGCTTTTTAGTGCTTCTGCCATTTTTTGTTTCACCTCTTCTACATTGGCAGAACATTTCCTTTTGAGGACTTTTTTCATCCCAGGAAACAAGTCACTCAGCAAGTTTGGGTGAATGGGGAGGGTGGGCATGGGGTCATGCTATTTTGGTCAAAAACTGTTGAACACTGCATGGTCTGGGTAGGTGCACTTGAAAATCACCTCATGAAATGGGCAGATGTCTGTGAATCCAAAAAGAAAAAAAATTGAAGTCAAACGCAACCTCTCAACAATGCTAGCTGCTACACTGATGCTGATGGGTTCCTATAACATTTACCTGGTGGAGGAAGCCTATATTGCAAGAGACCTGCCCTCCAACAAATAATTCCTTTTTTTTTTTTTAGTTAAAATTCCAGTACAACCCAGAAATTTTACAATTGCAGTTTATCAACATGTGGTTTAACATATAGAAGCTGCGTGGTGTAATGGAAGGAATAATGGGAAAATTAAGAACAGAGGAACCAACTTTTAGTCCGTCTTGGACACAGGCTGGTGGAGGCTGCCTGCATTCCTTGGCTCCTGGCTCCCCCCTGGACTCACTCCAGCATCTTGTTTCTGTTGACACATCTACTCACGAAGATGCCCTGCTTTCCTCTCCCAAGCACCCTGTGATTACACCCAGTCCGTATGGATAATCTAGGAAAACCTCCCCACTTCTAGAACCTTGATTTAACCACATTTGCAAAATCTCTTTTGCCTTAAAGAGTAACACTTAGCTGGACATGGTGGCTCACACCTGTAATCCCAGCACTTTTGGAGGCCAAGGTGAGAGAATTTTTATTTTCTGTAGAGGTGTGGTCTCACTATGTTGTCTAGGCTGTTCTCAAACTCCTGACCGCAAGCAATCCCTGCTTCAGCTTCCCAAAGTGCTTAGCTTACAAATGTAAAACACCTGGCCCAGTGGAAAATGTAAACTAAGACCACGATTAGATATCACTCCACACTTTTTAAAACAGCTAAAATTAAAATGCTAACCATACCAAATGCTAGCAAGGATTAGAGAAAGCGGACTCCCTTTACTTTCTGGTGGGAATGTAAATGGTACAGCCACTCTGCAAAACAAAACACACACAACTATATGACCTAGTAATTGCACTCCTGGACATTTATTCCACACAAAAACCTGTGTATAGATGTGAATAGAGGCTTTGTAATAGAAAAAAACGGGTAGAATGTCGTTCGATGGGCGAGCGGTTAAATTGTGGTATATCCATTCCACAGAACTCCACGAGTCGACAAAAAAGAATGAACTATTGATATACACAACTTTGTTTTGTTTTTTTTGAGTTGGAGTCTCACTCTGTCACCCAGACTGGAGTGCAGTGGCCGCTCCGGCGATCCTTCCACCTCAGCCTTCCAGTAGCTGGAACTACAGGTGTGCGTACTACGCCCGGCTAGTTTTTTGATTTATTGTAGAGATGAGGGCTCGCCAAGTTGCCCGGGTGGGTCTCGAACCCGCAGGCTTAGGCAATACACTCACCTCAGCCTCCCAAAGCGTGGAATTACAGGCTGAGCCACCAAGCCCGGCTGATATACACAACTTTGAATGGGTCTCAAAAGCATCACACGGAGCGAAAAAAATTCAAAAGATCGCATACTATCTAAGTTCACCCCATATAGACCTTGTCAAAATGACATTGCAGAAGTGGAGAACAGACTAGGCAGACAGGACTGAGGATGGTAGAGGAGGAAGTGGGTGGTGCCAAACTGCAGTAACGGTTGTGTGAATTCCCACGTGTGACAAGAAAGCACAGAACTATACACACCCTGTGCTGATACCAATTTCCTAGTTTTGTCATTATACTAAAGTTATGTCAGATGTAATCATTTTGACAACTTCCTGTGAACTTATAGTTATTTCTATATAACAAGTTACAAACATACAACCATATTGCATGATGCAAACTATATTGCAATAGTCATTTTTTATTGTTCGTTTGCTTGGGTCAGTGGCATTGCATCCTCGACCTGCTGGGCTCAGGCGATCCTCCCGCCTCAGCCTACCAAGTAGCTGGGACTACAAGCATGCGCTACCACACCCAGTGAATTTTTTTATTTATTGTAGAGGCAAGGTCCCGCCAAGTGGCCCGGGCTAGTCTGGAACTCCTGGGCTCAGGCAGTCCTCCCGCCTTGGCCTCCCGAAGTGTTGGGGTGATAGACATGAGCCATCACACCCAACAATAAAGTTATTTTTATTTTATTTTATTTTATTTTTTGAGTTGGAGTCTCACTCAGACGCCCAGACTGGAGTGCGGTGGCCGCTCCTGGCCACCGCAGCCTCGACCTGCTGGGCTCC
>NW_007253818.1:126993-136138 GCF_000164805.1 Carlito syrichta
GAGGTGAAAATGGGAAGTTATCTTAAATTAGCTTCTTAGAAAAAGTATATTAGAACCTAATCCAGCACATCCTCTGGGAATGATAATCAAAAATTAGAATCATGAAATGTTGAAATAAGTTTTTGCTATTAAAGTAAGCCATCATCTATAATTCCTTTGACTTTTAGATTCAAAACATTGAAAGCTTTATAATTCGTGTTTAGTTTGGGGAAAACATTAAAGTTAATTGACTCTTGGGTGAGTTCAGAGTTAGTATAAAGATGTATTTCTGGACCCTTAAATGAAAGCAAAATTAAAATTCTTTAAGGATACGCAGCCTCGACGTGTTGGGCTCCGGCGATCCTGCCGCATCAGCCTTCCGAGTAGCTGGAACTACAGGTGCGCGCTCCCACGCCCGGATCATTTTGGTTTATTGTAGAGATGAGGTGTCAACAAGTTACCCAGGCGGGTCTTGAACCCATGGGCTCAGGCAATCCACTCACCTCAGCCTCCCAAAGGCGCGGGATTACAGGCTGAGCCACCGAGCCCGGCTAATAAAGTTATTTTTAATAAAGTGATTCGTTAAGTGTATGACAAAATGCAGTGTAACAGACTAAGATCACAATTTGGAGCCAGAAGGAACTGAGCTTGATCTGGTCTGCTGTTTACATTCTTGTTTGAGCTCAGAGACATGCCTTAACCTCTGAGTATCCATTTACTCTTCTGTAAAATGTGTATATTGTTATCCGTATTACCAGGTTGCTATTATGAGAAATAATCTTTGTAGAACATCTTCTTCACATGAATATTACACCGATTCTAGTTCCCTTTTCCCTTGTCCTTACTCCATTGTGAGATTTCTCATATGCAAGAATTAATAACATTCCTTGTAACGTTTTAGGGGTTAGTCAGGTGGTGGCTCACACCTGTAATCCCAGGTGGAGGGGAGAATTTCCTGAGCCCAAGGGTTCTAGACTAGCCTGGGAAACTTGGTGAGACCTTATCTCTACCAAAAAATCACTGAGCATGGTGACAAGTGCCTGTAGTTCCTGCTACTCAGAAGGATGAGGTGGCAGGATTGCCTGAGCCCAACAGGTCGACTTGTGGCCAGGAGCGTGCCACTAACCCCAGCCTGGGCGACCAGAGTGAGACGCTTACAGACAAATAAAAGAAATGCCCCCCCCCCCCCAAGCCGGTTCGGTGGCTCAGCCTGTAATCCCGCGCCTTTGGGAGGCTGAGGTGAGTGGATTGCCTGAACCCGCGGGTTCAAGACCCGCCTGGGCAGCAAGACCTCATCTCTACAATAAATCAAAAAAAAAAAATCAGCCGGGCGTGGTAGCGCATGCCTGTAATTCCGGCTACTTGGAAGGCTGAGGAGTAAGGATTGCCAGAGCCCAGCAGGTCAAGGTTGCGGTGGCCGGGAGCGGCCACTGCACTCCAGTCTGGGCGACAGAGTGAGACTCCAACTCAAAAAAAAAAGAAATGCCCCAGCATAAGGAGTCTCCAGCTTCACCTATGACTCTACGCCCAGGGGGCAATGCTAGGCTATACCACCAGATGGCAGACCGTCCTCGCTATCCCGGATCAATTTGATCAATGAGAGGGAAAGCTAACCCTCTATATTTAGATTATGAAGTCTTTATTGTTTCCTGCTATGAAGAACTTCGGGAATGGTCCAGTTTCTTCAGATTTCCTGGCCTTGAAGGTTTGAAAGTGATCCAACAGGATATTCGGTTAAACTCAGGCCATCGGTTCATCAAATATTTGTCAAGCTCAAATGATAGGTACTATACAAAGGATTGGAACCAGAGCCCTATTAAATGTTCAGTCTGTGTGGCATATTTACTTTTAGGATGTGTGTGTGTTTGTGTGAACTGAAAGCTATTTTCCCACCAAATCTTCTTATATAAATTCATACAAGGTATGGCAAAGAGTATTTGTCCTTCGTTAGTACACAACCTCTACGACCTGGGCAAAGCTAAAGAGAATAAAATTGAGTGGATAAAGGTGACTCAGTTGTATTTTTCTTTTTCTTCTGAGTTGGAGTCTCACTTTGTCGCCCAGACTGGAGTGCAGTGGCTGCTCCCGGCCACCACAGCCTCGACCTGCTGGGCTCCGGCGATCCTTCCACCTCAGCCTTCCAAGTAGCTGGAACTACAGGCACGCGCTACCACACCTGGCTAATTTTTGATTTGTTGTAGAGATGAGGTCTCGCCAAGTTGCCCAGGCGGGTCTCGAACCCGCGGGCTCAGGCAATCCACTCACCTCAGCCTCCCAAAGGCGCGGGATTACAGGCTGAGCCACCAAGCCTGGCTCAGTTGTATTTTTCACTGGCGAACTTCCTCAAAAGATCCCAGGTCACAGGGTAGCCAATTAGTCCCAGTTTTCCTGGGACTTTTCCAGATTTCCATCTGAAAATCCCATATCCTATGAAACCCTGGGGAGCTGGGACAGTTGGTTGCCCTACCTAGAGTGGCCTCTTTTATTTTGTTCTGTTGAGTCAGAGTGTCACTCTGTCACACAGGCTGGAGTACAGTGGCATGCTCACCGTCACCACAGCCTCGGCCTGCTGGGCTCAGGCGATCCTTCTGCCTCAGCCTTCTGAGTAGCTGGAACCGTTTTTTTTATTTTTCATGCTGCCCAGGCTGGCCTCAAACCCATGTGCTCAGGCAATCCTCTTGCCTCTGCCTCCCAAAGTGCTGGGATGACAGGCATGAGCCCAGTGCACTAGTGGCCTCTTTCTTCCTCCAGTCTGAAAAGATATCGGAACAAGAAATGGGAGTGGATTTCAGAATGCCCTTCTCCTGTTTTGCTGTAAGCCTGCCTTGTCATGAAGCCTGCCAGTCAAGGCACCAGGCCTAGAGGTCAAGTGTACCTAAAGCTGCCCTTTGAGTCCTAGGACAGCAGCTAGAAGAAACTTGGAGTCAGCAAAGCCTGGAAAACCCCAGTAGTGGGGTAGAGAATGATTTGGTTTTGGGGGAGGGGTTTAGTCTGAGTCGTCAGAAGGCCACTCTGAGGAAGTGGCATTTAGCTGATCCCTGGTGAAGAGGAGACAGACATTCAAAGCTCTGGGGGGAGGCATTTCAGACAGAAGAAATGGCATGTGCCAGGGCCAGGGGATGGGCAGAAATGCAGAGTGTCATTGGAACCAAAAAATGCTCGTGTGGCTAGAACAGAACGAGAAGGGGAAGGAGGTAGGAGGTGGGCTTGTCCAGGGATGTGGTAGCCAGTCCATGCGCAGTCTCGTGGGCTTTGGCAAACAGTCGGCTTACGCACTTAGTGAAGAGAAGTCATTGGAGAGAGCAAGTGCAGTGAAGGGGAGGGGAACATGATCTGGCCTGTGTTGTAGAAGATCGCCCTGGCTGTTGCGAGGGGCAAGGGCCGGGGCAGAGGACCCGTTCAGGAGGCTCTGGCCGTTGGCACCACACTCAGTGCTAGCCTGGCAAGAGCCCCCATGCCACCATTTGAGGGTACGTGGTGCTGTGGGGAGAAAAAGTGACCATTTCCCTCACCCACTGCAAGTTACATGGCTGCTGCTTCTGTAACAAAAGACAGACTAACAAGAGAAAAGCAACAAGCTTATTTAATACAAGTTTTCATGGCATGAAGGCCTTTAGAGGCGAAACCCTGAAGAAACCGGGGAACCCGTGTTTCTAAGGGCAGTTGAGTAAATGTGTCATTGGAGGACAAAGGAATGATCTAATGGTGACAGATGGTGGGAACCTAGCGAGGCCTGTTCAGACTCTTCTTGGCATTTGTCTGTGACACCCCTTTCCTCTGGGTACAGGTGGGCATTTCTCACTTAAGGATCTTACGAGCTGCTTCAGGCAAGGAGGCGTAAGGGGAACATGCGAATGGCCTTCCTGCTTCTGTTGTTTTCTCAAATGCCAAGAGGCTGTGTTTTGGGGTGGCCTGTCCCGATCCCCATCAGAATCAGGAAAGAGAGTCACACCAAGAACAGCTCCCTAGCCAGAGTCTCACCCCAGCACCCGCCCCCTGCTTTAGAGCTAAGAAGAACCTCAGTTACTCAGCCTGGGTCTTGCAAGAGCCAGGGTTGGCTCCCCAGAGACGTTCACCAAGGGCTCGGGACACCACTCCCCACACTTCGCCCTGAAAACTTGCAGACTAGCGAGAGGTGAGAGAGGGAGGAGATGCAGCCAAACAATTAGAGAAACAGGAAAACCAGGAGCGCTTTTCCTCTTCCTCCGAAATGCCCTGCCGTGCACTCACGGCCCCACCTGCCAGCATTTCCCCTCCTGACTAGTCTGATGCTGAATCTTAGAAGACTACTGGGAGTTTCTTGCAGAATCTCAGAATGCAGCTGCTGTGGTTCCAGAAATGAATGGGAACAAGAAGGCCGGGCCAGCCAACCTCCCTCAGCAGCAGTGTGGGTACCTCCTCACGTTCCCGGACGCCCAGGTGATCGGTCAGGGATGGTGGTGCTGCAGCCCCTGGTGCGGGCATTGCTGAGGATTCAGGTGGCAAAGGTGAGAGCCAGAGCGGAAGAGGGAGGGAGAGAGGAGGGAGGGAGGGAGAGGGAGAGACAGAGACAGGGAGGGAGAGATCTTTAGCAGGTTCCCCACGTGGTCACGCTGCCTGCTCTCCTGGACACCTCTGAGCTGGGCACAGGCATGAAACGAAATGAAAACGTTGGGGTGGGGGGTGGGGAGAGGAGAGGAACTGGTGTTGGTGCGATGCAAATACTTGGTTACACTGGTGATCTGCAACACTTTCCCTCCCAGGCCAAGGAGTCTGGATTGCAGGGTTCTGCTTCCTGCTAGGAAGAGCATTGATTAAACATGGTTAAGAGCTGCCTCCACCCGGGCTCAGTGACTCAACCTGAAATCCCGCGCCTTTGGGAGGCCGAGGTGAGTGGATGGCCTGAGCCCGCGGGTTCGAGACCCGCCTGGGCAACTTGGCGAGACCTCATCTCTACAATAAATCAAAAATCACACGGGCGTGGTAGCGTGCGCCTGTAATTCTGGCTACTGGGAAGGCTGAGGTGGAAGGCTGAGGCGGAAGGATCGCCAGAGCCCAGCAGGTTGTGGCTGCGGTGGCCAGGAGCGGCCACTGCACTCCAGTCTGGGCGACAGAGTGAAACTCCAACTCAAAAAAAAAAAAGAGCTGCCTCTGATACTTGCTTTGAGTCAGTGAGGGTAGCTGAGCAGAGGAGGATCACACGGGCCAAGAAGGCATCTCCTGGGCAATTCCTCCTAATGATGGCAGGAACGCAAAGACCAGTGAGGCTGAGGAGGAGACAGGATCTCTGCCTGGACCTCGGCCAGTGTGTCCACACACCGCCTGTAAATCAGTAATGGATTTGCCACAGCTACCAGGCCACGTTTCCAAGGTAAACAAGGCTCAGGCTGTGTGGCCAGCTGCCTCTGCGGCCAGAGTATTTGATCTGTGGGGACCAGGGTGGTAACAGACACAGGCATCCCGTGATGGTGACTCACAGCTCGGCCACTACCAGCATCTGAGAAGGGCAGCAGCTGGGGACAAGAGGTGAGCTGCCACCCAGCCCCCTCGGGAGGGCCTGAAGCTAGTCTGGACTTACACAAGGCAGTTTGGACAGCGTTGTTCCCTCCTCCAGACTCAGTGGGGTGCACTCAGTTTTTTCACCTGTCATACTTGGGCCCTGAGTGAACAGATGTAGGTGACTGTAGAGACAAGACTTCCTTCGGCAACTCTTTGGCTAGCTTGACACGAAGTTTGGGGAAAAAATGGTGGATAAACCGCAGACACTTTCTCTTTGTTTCTAAGCCACTATCGCTCTCCACATGGTCCTAACTGATAACACCCCAGGGATGTTTCTACCGTTGTTTTCGGTTGCCAGTGTTTTCTCCCTCCTCACTCCTCTGTGCACTTCTCGAGGGCAAGGATGGTGTGAAACATCTTCAGAGTCTGGCAGTCCACCTGGTACATAACTGATATTGAATAAGTCAATGACTATGTCCTGCTCCAGGATTTTCTGGTTTTTACCTTTATGGTGCTACTACAAACTACTGCCAAGTGAAGATGTATGTGTCAGAGATCGAATAGAGACTTCATTTTCTTTTTCTTTTTTTTTTTGAGACAGGTTGTCACTCTGTTGCCCAAAACTTGAGTGCAGTGGCCCGATCATAGCTCACTGTAGCCTCAAACTCCTGGGCTCAATCGATCCTCCCACTTCAGCCTCCCAAGTAGCTAAGACTACAGGCACGTGCCACCTCATGGTTTTATTATTACAGTTGTTGTTGTTATTGTAGAGATGAGGTCTGGCTGTGTTACACAGGGTCTCAAACTCCTGGCCTCAAGTGACCCTCCCACCTCGCCCTCCCAAAGTGTTGGGATAACAGGTGCAAGCTGCTGCACCCAGCCAAGAAGGCTTCTTGATAAGAACAAGACCCAGGTTCTCCAAACCGGACACCAGACCTCCATGTGAGCTGGTGCATGTGGGCCATAAGATTACGCCTTTGTTCGGGTCTGATAGTCTGTTTGCTCTGCTTGCCTGGCTGTGAACAAACTCTTCCTGCTGTACCTTGCATCACAGCTGAAACAATCCTGGAACATACAAAGTCAACTTCAGGAAGGACTGGGCAATGACACCCAATACTCTGTGTATGACTCTTTTTTTTTTTACTTACGTAAAATAGCTTGTCAAACTCTACTTTCTTTTTTTTTTTTTTTTTTTTGCATTGGAGTCTCACTCTGTCACCCAGACTGAAGTGCAGTGACACACTCCCGGCCACCACAGCCTTGGCCTTGGCCTGCTGGGCTCTGGCGATCCTTCTGCCTCAGCCTTCCAAGTAGCCAGAACTACAGGTGCACACTACCACGCCTGGCTAGTTTTTGATTTATTGTAGAGATGAGGTCTCGCCAAGTTGCCCAGGCGGGTCTCGAACCCGCAGGCTCAGGCAATCCACTCACCTCGGCCTCCCAAAGCGCTGGGATTACAGGCTGAGCCACCGAGCCCGGCTAAACTCTACTTTCTATTAGTGGTTTTTTTAGTATTTGTTGACTCACAAAATCATAATTAAAAATCTATACATTCTCCAATTACTTAAAATACATTTGTATTTTTAATCATGCCACTTCTGTGTTCATTAGATAGATTGTCATAGGGTGTGTATGTGACACACTGTTTATTCAGCCTATAGCAAAAGTTGGTGCTCCTGTGGGTTTTCAAAAGCTTTGCAATAACTCTGAGATGCCCCAGGATGGGCTGCAACACACTAAGAAAAAGAAAGTTGGTTGGCTACAAGATATAAAGCTTGACCCAATCTTAGGAGACTTCCATTTAGATGGGATCCCAGGAAAACAATAGTTCCCTTCTTCACCTCTCAGCTCTTCTGTTTTCGACATCAGCACTATCTCCCCACCCTTGCAGAAAGGTGTTCCTTCGGGATCCCCCCGAAAACACTTTACTAACTCCAGTAGTTCTTTGGGCTTAAATGCCAACCCCAATGCCTTTAACTCTGAATACTAAAAAAAAAAACAAAACCAAGCAAAACAAAAGGTGAGAACTTACATACAGGAGAGCTCCACGCTCTTATAAGAGCCCCAGACACCATCATGCGTGCCCATGAGAATTCTCCGCTCCTCCGGCTTGTCTCCCTGCAAGCTACTTTTATTTTGACCTCAGCTTTGCCTGTGTTCCGGATGTCACTTTTGGCCCAACAGATGTTACTGGTTTGCCACCTCTTATTATAACACCTGGGGTATTGGTCAAGGTTTAGTTTTGGAAAATGGCATCCACCCTGGCATTATGCAGAAAGTGCTCAATTCAGAGTATTTTAAAGCTCACAGCATTGCTGGAAGGCACAGAGACGTATGTCTAGATAGAGCATTCACAAAAAAACTCCCAAATCTGTACTAAGGAAATGGGGGGCTGGGACTCTGCTACACTAGGAGGCCATCGCAGCCCCTCCCTTCTCTCCCCCCCCCCAGATGGCAGGATAAGGTGGGAGCCTCTTACCATGCTGCTTTCTTCACTCAGGACCAGCAGAGTGAGAACATGACTCAGAGCTGGGTTGCAGGGGAAATGTCATTGCTAGGGTTCTTGCCTCTACAACACAGGAGAAGGCTGGGAGGACGTGGGGAGCCAGCCCACAGCATCCTCTGCCCCGGCCACTTTACTTTTGCCCCTCGCTGGAGGTCTTGGAGTCTTGCCCAGACTTTCTGGGACCTTGCTAATCCAGAGGGATCTGGCTTCCAAAGAATGCTAGTGTTGGCATCTCAGAAGAGGACCAACTGAAAAAAAGGAAAGGGTAGAATTTCAGAAGAGGGAAAAGAAAAGGGAACGCTTATGCACGCACGACCTCTCTGGAAATCAGTATGGAGATTTCTCAAAGAACTAAAAGCAGTTCTACCATTTGATTCAGCAACCGCACTACTAGGTGTCTACCCAAAGGAACAGAGGTTGTTATACAAAAAAGATACCTGCCTTTGCATGTTCACTGCAACACAATTCACAATTACAAAGACGTAGAAGCAACCTAAATGCCCATCAACCGAACAGTGGATAATGAAAATGTGGTGTACATACACTATATATTCTGATTACTATTCAGCCATCAAAAAGAATAAAATAATGAATTTTGCACCAACCTGGATGGAATTGGAGAACATCATCCTAAGTGAACTAACACAGGAACAGAAAACCAAATACTGCATGTTCTCACTTGTAAGTAGGAGCTAAATAAGGATCTGCAAAGGTACAGAGAATGGCCTAATGGACACTGGAGACTCAGAAGGGGATGGGAGAGGATAGATGAAAAATCACCCATCAGGTACAATGTGCACAGGCGGGAGTGGTGGGTACACTTTAAGCCGAGACTTCATCACTATAATGCGACCATGTGACCAAAAACTATTTGTACCCCCTAAAGCTACTGAAGTAAAGAAAAAAAAAAAAAAGAAATGTGAAGAATATTTAGTAGATCGAATTATGAGATACCAAAAAATAATTGTCATGAATTTGATGTTGAAAGCCTAAGTTGCAGTGGCTGGAGCCCAGGACTTTGAGACTAGTCTAGGCAACATTGCAAAAACTAAAAATAACCTGGGTGTGTTGCACGCACCTGTAGTCACAGTTACTTGGGAGGCTGAGGTGGAAGGACTGCCTGAGCCCTGGAGGTCAAGGATGCAGTGAAATGTGACTGTGCCACTGTCCTTCAGCCTGGGC
>NW_007253818.1:136158-136931 GCF_000164805.1 Carlito syrichta
TAAGTAGGAGCTAAATAAGGATCTGCAAAGGTACAGAGAATGGCCTAATGGACACTGGAGACTCAGAAGGGGATGGGAGAGGATAGATGAAAAATCACCCATCAGGTACAATGTGCACAGGCGGGAGTGGTGGGTACACTTTAAGCCGAGACTTCATCACTATAATGCGACCATGTGACCAAAAACTATTTGTACCCCCTAAAGCTACTGAAGTAAAGGAAAAAAAAAAAAAAGAAATGTGAAGAATATTTAGATCGAATTATGAGATACCAAAAAATAATTGTCATGAATTTGATGTTGAAAGCCTAAGTTGCCGGGTGCAGTGGCTCATCCTTTAATCTCAGCACTTTGGGAGGCCAAGGCGGGAAGATTGTTGGAGCCCAGGACTTTGAGACTAGTCTAGGCAACATTGCAAAAACTAAAAATAACCTGGGTGTGTTGCACGCACCTGTAGTCCCAGTTACTTGGGAGGCTTAGGTGGAAGGACTGCCTGAGCCCAGGTCAAGGATGCAGTGAAATGTGACTGTGCCACTGTCCTCCAGCCTGGGCAACAGTGAGACTCCACTCAAAAAAAAAAGCAAGCCCCTGCTGGGCTCAGTGGCTCAGCCTGTAATCTCGCACCTTGGGAGGCTGAGGTGAGTGGATTGCCTGAGCGCGCAGGTTCGAGACCCGCCTGGGCAACTTGGCAAGACCTCATCTCTACAATAAATCAAAAAACTAGCCGGGCGTGGTAGCGCGTGCCTGTAGTTCCTGCTACTTGGAAGGCTAAGGCG
>NW_007253818.1:136951-140827 GCF_000164805.1 Carlito syrichta
GATCGCCGGAGCCCAGCAGGTCGAGGCTGCGGTGGCCAGGAACGGCCACTGCACTCCAATATGGGCCACAGAGTGAGACTCCAACTCAAAAAAAAAAAGCAAGCCTCAGTAGATCTAACCAGATCACTATGGCTGAAAATATTGTCTGGCCTCATCTGGACCCAGAGATTTTGACACTGTGTACCCTGGTCTTTTGTCCCACTGGCCTTTTCCCAGCACACACTGCCATGCCCAGATCTCTCCCGCGAGTCTTTTCATTCAGTCTTTCAAACACCAAACTGTGGAGAGCGTGGCTGCCTCTCTGCTATTTCCTGGTAGCCAGCAACTTACTCTCCATTTCCGGTTGGCATTCTACTGAGTTTTCAACAACTACACTTTAAGCTTTTAGTGTTTGGAGAATGAAGAAACTCTTTGGAAAGGGGTTTTAGAGACAAAACTACACCATTTCATGCAAACTAAAGTTGGTTTGATGGGTTCCATAGAAGGGTTCTATGTACTCTACACACCACCTTGGCCAGGGGCAGCGACTCACACCTGTAATCCCAGCACTTTGGGAAGCCAAGGTGGGAGGATAGCTCGAGTCTAGGGATTCGAGAACAGCCTGGGTGACATAGCGAGACCCCGTCTCTATTTTTTTAAAAATATTTTTAAAATTTAAAAAAGAGAAAGGCACACCACCTTGGCTGTACCTGAGTTAAGTGCTTAGTTGGGGCCTGACCTCCATGGAAGTCAGATTGCAGAGGACAAGCAGTCTGAGGAGAAAGTCACTCCAAGTGACCCAGGACCCTGGAGGTGGGCCCAACTCCACAGCACACCTGAAGAGGTGGGAAGGTTAATTCTGTGTATCAAGTTAGGCTATAGTTAGTTGTTTGGACTAGTCAGTCTTTTTGAAGGTGGATTAAAAAAAACAACACACTATGCCAGGCACAGTGGCTCACGCCTATAGTCCCAGCACTTTGGGAGGCTGAGGTGAGAGGACTGCCTGAGCCCACAGGTTCAAGACCAGCCTGGGCAACTTGGTGAGACCTCATCTCTACAATAAATCAATAAATTAGCCGGACATGGTGGCGCAGGCCTGCAGATCCAGCTACTTGGAAGGCTGAAGTGGAAGGATCGCCTGAGCCCAGCAGGTCAAGACTGGTGGCTGGGAGCGTGGCACTGCCCTCCAACCTGGGCAACAGAGTAAGACGCCAACTAAAAAAAAAAAAAAAAATCACTCTATGTGTCACTGTGAAGGTATGTATAGTTTCGATGGGACCAACATTTATATTTTAGATGAGATTAATATTTAAGGCAATTAGTGTTGAGTAAACCAGATTACCCTACATTATGTGGGTGGGCCTCATCCAACCTGGAAAGTCTTAAAAGACTAAGGTTCCCCAACAAAGAGAATTTTTCCTCGAAACTGTCTGGACTTGACATTCTCTGGGTTTCCATCCTGCTCTTCAGATTTCAGACTTAATCTCTCTCTCTCTTTCACACACACACAGACACACACACAATATTGGCTCCGCGTTTTTTTTTGTTTTTGGAGTCTCATTCCGTCACCCAGACTGGAGTGCAGTGGCCGCTCCCAGCCACTGCAGCCTTGACCTGCTGGGCTCCGGTGATCCTTCCGCCTCAGCCTTCCAAGTAGCTGGAACTACAGGCGCACGCTACCACGCCCAGCTAATTTTTTATTTATTGTAGAGATGCAGTCTCACCAAGTTGCCCAGGCGGGTCTTGAACCCGCGGGCCCAGGCAATCCACTCACCTCAGCCTCCCAAAGGCACAGGATTACAGGCTAAGCCACCGAGCCCGGCTTGGCTCCGGTTTTATTATTTATTTTATTGAGTCAAAGGCTCACACTGCTGCCCAAGCTGGAGTGCAGTGGCACGCTCTCGGCTACCACAGCCTCAACCTGCTGGGCCCAGGTGATCCCTCCTCCTCAGCCTTCCAAGTAGCTGGGACTACAGGCGTGTACCACCACACCCAGTTAATTTTTTATTTATTGTAGAGACAAGGTCTCCCCGAATTGCCCAGGCTGGTCTCGAACCCCTGAGCTCAGGTAATCCTCTTGCCTCTGCCTCCCAAAGTGCTGGGATGACAGGTGTGAACCACCACACCTGGTGGCTCTGGTTTTCTGGGTAATTCTGAAGGTGACCCTCCCGAGGTCCAGCTCTCCCCCATCACCCACATCCGGCATGCCAGCGTGTCTTATGTTTGGAGAAGGGGAGTAGGACAGTACAAAGGAGAAAACCGTGACCTAGAGGCTGTGCTCTGCAGCTCTCCTAAGACACAGCTTGATGCAGTAGCACCTGGAAGGTGTCCACGAATGAGGGCAGGGAGGCGCAGTGGAAGCCTTGGCACAAGCCCCTGTGAGCTGGGATGTGTGTCTGAGCACGGGAGGCAACTGTCCTTTTGAGCCCTTTTGTTCCCCAAATTAGAGTGGAAAGGAACTAATTAGAACTGCAAATTGGCCAAGCCTAGGAACTATGGGAGGAGGGACACAAAAATACCCAGAATGTATGTATTAAAAACTGTCTATTTATTTTTACATGTTTAAACTTCAGTCACCTTCAAAGTACTCTCCATTTGACGCAACACACCTATCAAAATGCTTTTTCTGCTCAAACTGCTCAAAGCAGTTCCTGAACTCAATTTTGGTGCTCTCTAGCACTTCTGCTGTTTTTTGGTTTCACCTCTTCCACATTCCCTTGGAGGACTTTTTTTCAACTGGGGAAACAAAAAGTCACTCAGGGTGAGATCCGGTGAACACGGCGGGTGGTCTTCTCTATTCCGGCCAAAAACCGCTGAACAGTCAGCACAGTGTAGGCAGGTGCAATCGAAAACCACGCAATCACGAAATGGGCAAAATGTTGAAAGAATTTCCCCCCAAAAAAACCACTCACGCCAAACACGGTCTCTCCCAACAATGCTAGCTGGTACCCTGATGCCAGTGGGTCCCTAGAACTCTCATCCAGCAGGGGAAGCCTTTACAAGAGGCTTGCCCTCCAAAAAATAACTGTTTTGGGGGGTTCCCCTTGTATTTGTGAGCATTTACAGAAGACGATCTCTAGAAATACAAGACTTCTTGTTAGACACGCTGAGCACTGAGTTTTATATTACTAGCAATGAAGCTTTATTTCGAGGCCGCTTGCTTGTGGGATTTGGACATGTCCGTTGTATTTGCCTGATATCAAACCGATTGGGCAACAGGACAGTCCACGTAAAGAAGCTGCCTACAAACTCGTTTCAAAGTTGTCTGCATTGCTGGAGAAAGACGTTATTCCGCCATGAGATGGGCTAGATAAGAGAACCAGGTTCTCAGCAACGTATGCTCCTTTTTCCCCTCTCCTTGGGCTAAGCAGAGGAAAGTATCTTCAGACCAACGTGCTTTATGAATCTCTAGGAGATTCTAGGACTGCTGTTTCCCAAACTTATTGGTTCATAAAAGCCTTTTTCCAGACGCATTTCTTGGGATCTGTGTTTCATGGAATATTTATATAAACGAGGTGTGATTCCCCGTTCAAGGCGTGCTTCTCGTCTTTCCCAACGCCAAGCCTTTCTGCTTTGCGCAGGCGGAGAAGCCCCGTCACCCGGCGCGAGCAGCCCTCGGCGACCCGGCCGCGCCCCACCGCCAGACGTGCCGCTCCCGGACCCCCCAGCCCACGCCCAGCTTCGACGCACCGAGGGCTTTCCTGGCTTTGTGGCGGCACTCAAGGCCTCAGGCCCCAAACTGCCCTGGCCAGTGGACTTTAAGAAGCAGCAAACGGAGCCAGATTCCGAGGCCCCGGCGCCCCGGGAAGCCCGCTCTGAGCCGAGACCCGGGCGCGGGAGCTGGGTCCGCACCCACAGGACCCTCCCGGCGCGTCCCCGACGGCGTCAGCTGTTCCC
>NW_007253818.1:141543-142140 GCF_000164805.1 Carlito syrichta
CGCGGCGTCGGCTTCCGGCGGCTCGGGAAACCGCTTCCGGGTCGCCAGTGGCCTCCCTGGAGGGCCGGGTGGCCGTCGCTCCACCCTGAACGCCACGCCCAAGCCAATCAGGAAGCGCTTATTGTGAGCACGCCCTTCCCGCTCCGGGGAATCAAGAGCCGCCGGAAGCCGCTTTCGGAGGGAGGGGGCGGGCCGGGTCCGGTGGCGCAGCCTGTCGTCCCAGCCCTGGGGGAGGCCGAGGCGAGAGGACTGCCTTAGCTCGCGGGTTCGAGGCCGGCCCGGCCGACTTGGCGAGCCCTCGCCTCTGCAATAGAATTTTAACCAATGAGCCGGGCGTGGTGGCGCGCGCCTGGAGTTCCGGCTGCAGGGAAAGCCGAGGCGGAGAATCGCCGGAGCCCGGCGGGTCGAGGCGGCGGCGGCCGAGAGCGTGCCACCGGGCGACGGGGTGAGACTGCGACTCAAAACGAGGAAAGGCAGCCATGCCTCCGTCTCCCTCATCAGAACCAAAGCAACGAGCTCGCCCTCGGCCCTGAGACCCTCCTCGGCGGCTTCTTCCTTGTTCTTCCGAGTCGGAGTCCCCCCGTCGCCGCGGCCGGG
>NW_007253819.1:0-25317 GCF_000164805.1 Carlito syrichta
AATATTTGTGATTAGATAGGGAGTTGTGCACATAACTGTACCTTTTTTTTTTTTTTTTTGAGACAAGGTCTCTGTTGTCCATGATCACAATTCACTACAGCTTCAAACTCAGGCTCAAGTGGTCTTCCCTCTTCAGTCTCTTGAGTAGCTAGGACTACAGATGTGTACTATCGTTCCTAGCTAATTAAAAAATTGTAGAAACCAGACTCGGTGGCTCAGTCTGTAATCCCGCGCTTTGGGAGGCCAAGGTGAGTGAATTCCCTGAGTCCATGGGTTCGAGACCCGCCTGGGCAACTTGGAGAGACCTTATCTCTACAATAAATCAAAAATTAGCCGGGCATGGTAGTGCGCGCCTGTACTTCCAGCTACTTGGAAGGCTGAGGCGGAAGGATCGCCGGAGCCCAGCAGGTCAAGGCTGTGGTGGCTGGGAGCGGCCACTGCACTCCAGTCTGGGCGACAGAGTGAGACTCCCACTCAAAAAAAATTATAGAAAGCCAGGCATGGTGGCTTATGCTTGTAATCCCAACACTTTGGGAGGCCGAGGTTAGAGGATAGCTTGAGGCCAGGAGAACAAAGGGAGACCTTGTCTCCACAAAAATTAAAAAATTAGGTAGGTTGACTGGGCATGGTGGGTCAGCCTGTAATCCCAGCACTTTGGGAGGCCACGGCGAGAGGATTGCCTGAGCCCGGGGGTTCAAGACCAGCCTGGGCAACTTGGTGAGATCACGTCTCTACCAAAAATCACAAAAACTAGCTGGGCATGATGGCATGCATCTATAGTTCCAGCTATTTGGAAGGCTGAGGTAGAAGGATCGCCTCAGCCCAGCAGGCCAAGACTGTGGTGGCCGTGAGCGTGCCACTGCATTCCAGTCTGGGCGACAAGAGTGAGACCCCAACTCAAAAAACAAAAAAAAAAATTAGCTAGGCATGGTGGCACATGTCTGTAGTCCCACCTACTTGGGAGGCTGAGACTGGAGGATTATTTAAACCCAGGAGTTCAAGGCTACAGTGAGCCATGATTGTGCCACTGTACTCCAGCCTGGGCAACAGAGCGATATCCTCACTCCATTAAGAACAAAAACAGAAAACTTTGTAGAAACAAGGTCTCTCTATGTTGCCCAGGTTGGTCTTGAACTCCTGGCCTCAAGCAATTCTCCTGCCTCAGTCTGCCAAAGTACTGGGATTATAGTCGCAAGCTACCTTGCCTGGCCATAACTGTGCCTTTTCGTTACCATTACTGCATTGTATCTTTGTGTCTACTTGTGTCCAACAGTGAGCTTACATAGTCAGATTATGACAGGCCTAAGTTGTAATAAAAAATTACTAATGGGGTGGGGGTTTATGGTCTCATTTCTCTGAGTCAGCAATCCTTTTTTTTCTTCATATATAGATATAGAGAAAGATAGACGTGTTTTTTTGTTGTTTGTTTTTGAGTTGGGGTCTCACTTTGTCACCAGGCTTGAGTGGTATAATCATGGCTCCCCCCAGCCTCAACGGTTCAGGTGATCCTTCTGCCTCAGCTTCCCAAGTAACTGGGACTATAGGCACATGTCACCATACATGGTGTTGAACTTCGGTCTCAAGCAATCCTCCTGCCTTGGCCTCCCAAAGTGCTGGAACTACAGGCATGTGCTACTGTACCCATCCTAGACATGGTGTTTGTTAATTAGCAAATTATTCCGTGGAAAGCAATTATCAGTAAAGTTCAATTTATAAATTACTACTAGGCCAGGTGTGGTGGCTCAAGCCTATAATCCCAGGACTTTGGGAGGCCAAGGTGAGAGAATTGCCTGAGCTCAGGGGTTTGAGATCAGCCTGGGCAACTTGGTGAGACCTCTTCTTTACAATAAATCAAAAAAGAAGCTGGGCATGGTAGCCCACGCCTGTAGTTCCAGCTACTCGGAAAACTGAAGTGGAAGGATCGCCTGTGCAGCCGAGTGAGACTCAAAAAATAAAAAAAAATAATCACTACTTATATATTTCCTGCATATTTGAAATATTATAAAATTTGAAGTCACTTCTCCTATATATTTAAATTAGATTTTGCCATACTGTCTTGCATTGGTTAATGACAGGGATACATTCTGGGAAATTCACTATTAGTTGATTTTGTGGTCTTGCAATCATCATAAGCTTTTGTCATACTACACAGCTAGATATATGGTATGACCTACTGCTCCTGGACTACAAACCTGTACAACTTGTTACTATACTGAATACCATAGGCAGTTGCAATACAGTGGTATTTGTGTATACCAAAAATAAATATAGGAAATACAGTAAAAATATGATATTATAATCATATGGGACTACCATTGTATTTGTGTCCATTGTTGACTACATTTGTATATTGAAGATGTATTTACTGTTCCTTTTGATATGATGTTTCATATTTTAACTCACATCTTCAAAAGACAGTGAAGTTTTCTTTACCCGTGTTATTTCAGTTCATGTGACTTTTGAGACTAGAATCAAATAAATTGAAAAAGTAAAACACTGTAGTTATATAATACAAACTTCATTTTCTTGTTTTTGACTTAAAATAGGCAAATGTATACCATGCTAGCACAGCAGATGGAGAGAGCAGAGCAATCAAAATTTATAAAACTTCTATTTTGGTGTTCAAAGATCGGGATAAGTATGTAAGTGGAGAATTCAGGTGAGCACAGATTTTTCACCCCAATGGATTTAATTTTTCTAAAACATGAAAGCAGAATAAAGCAATGGTTTAAATAACAATTTTTTTTTTCTTTTTCAAGATTTCGTCATGGCTATTGTAAAGGAAACCCTAGAAAAATGGTGAAAACTTGGGCAGAAAAAGAAATGAGGAACTTAATCAGGTGACCGTGTGTGTGTGTGTGTGTGTGTGTGTGTGTGTGTGCGTGCTGTGTGGCATTGTAAAGGAAACCCTAGAAAAATGGTGAAAACTTGGGCAGAAAAAGACATGAGGAACTTAATCAGGTGACTGTCTGGGGGTATGTGTGTGTGTGTGTGTGTGTGTGTGTGTGTGTGTGTGTGTGTGTGTGTGTGCTGTGCCCTGCATGTCAGCCTCAGCTCTTTCTACTTACAGATCCAGCATGATTCTGCCCAAGTGTAGGGACTTGTTAGGGCCTTCAGTTCTAATGATATTAGATCTGCAGAGGTAAGCAGAAGAAGAAAATTCTAGACAAATAAGAACTACGTGTTCTCTATTGTAAGAATCCATTACAGAAGAATGCTGCCAAGATTCATAGTTATTCAGCAAGCTGGATCATTTGGAGGGCTTTGTAGAGACCGTGTGAAAACATTTAGAATTTATGCTGAGAATGATAAGAAACTGTATAGGATGTTAAGCAGGAAAGTGATACAAGCAGTTGCTGATAATGATGTGTCACTTTTTCACAGATCTGGAATTTTAGACAGATCTTAAACCCTAAACTCTTTGTTTATCGTAGTTTATCCTTTTCTTATTTCAGTCTGATTTTGGACATGTTTGTATATCCTTTGCACTAATGCCTTTTAATCAGGTAAAGGCCTCTTGACTAATTGAGATTAAGTTTCCCTCCAGAATTAATTTTTCTCTTTTTCAATGCCTTTAGCTTTTTATGTGCTATACACAGGTAATACATCGGATATTTTGGTATTAAACAAGTACTACTTGCTTTGAAAGTCTTACTGAAATCTTCTTGCACTCAACTAACTATTAGATTTAGGTTCAACTCTTTTATTAAACATTTTTCGGACTGATGAACTCAAAAGATAATTATAAACACAGCTCTATTTCATCAGTGCTAAGATGCACACTTTTTTTCACTTTAACATCTCTGAAATTAGATTGGGTATTACATGCTGTGGGATGTAATAGTTTAATTGCCTGTGTTTTGAGTTCTAGGTAACAAGTACATAATGGTGCTACTTAAAATTATTGGTGTCATAGAGTTTCTGAAATATGATAATACAACTGAGAGGTCTTGGTGCTAGCTATTTCCTGATGGCAATATTAGTCTTCTGGCCTGTAGCTGTTGTAATTTATTTAAGTGCATCTTCAACTTTTCAGTTGTCCTATTATCTGTTATGTCATAGGCTAAACACAGCAGAGATACCATGTCCAGAACCAATAATGCTGAGAAGTCATGTTCTTGTCATGGGATTCATCGGTAAAGATGACATGTAAGTACATGAGAGGCCTAGTAATTGCAGTCTCAGAACTGGATTTGTAAGTGCTTTGAATTATCCACCATACGACTACTTCCCATTTGAGTATCTTTTTTAATGACTCTTTCCACTGTATTAGTGCATAAGTGTTGTTGATTCATTCTACCTTTTTAAGTCTCAAAATGTTTCAGAATAACAGCAAGGTAACCCTGTGTCTGAGGGGCATTTTATATGGCATATTGGGAATGCACCTGTTTGTTGGCAGTTTCCTGGAATGGTTGATCTGTAGTGAGATAGATTGCCTCCCATACGTGATTGCCAGCTCACATGATGAGTTCTAGAGCAGGACGTGTAACATTGTAGTATGAATGAGAAAACTTGTTCTTGGTTATTTTATTTTAGTTCACTTTATTTTTATTCAAGGCCTGCACCACTGTTGAAAAATGTCCAGTTGTCAGAATCCAAGGCTCGGGAGCTGTATCTGCAGGTCATTCAGTACATGAGAAGAATGTATCAGGATGCCAGGCTCGTCCATGCAGATCTCAGTGAATTTAACATGCTGTGAGTATGTTTGTCTCTTATTTACTGCCCATAAGTTATTTCATGTCTTTTTTTTTTTTTAATTTGAGTAGGAATCTCACTGTCACCCAGACTGGAGTGCAGTGGCTCAGTCATAGTGTATCACAGCCTTAAACTCCTGGACTCAGGCGATCCTTCTGCCTCAGGCTCCCTGAGTAGATAGGACTACAGGAACACACCACCACACCTGGTTAATTTTTTTAAAATTTTTTGTAAAGATGAGGCCTAGGCCGGTCTCAAGCAATCCTCCCACCTTGGCCCCCTGAAGTGCTGGGATTACAGGTGTGAGCCACCACAATTTTTTGTATTTTTTTGTAGTTTTATAGTTATCCCAAATGGTATAAGATGAAGTCCCTGCCTTCAGTGACCTTGGTCACAGAATTGGCCACTCTGATCATTAACAGAATTAATGGACTTTGGAAATTTGCTCAGTTTTCATTTGTTAGTCAAGGTGGCCTCTTCTTATCCACCCTAGTCATTTTATGAATTACTTTCCTTGCTCTTAAGAACACGATTTTTACAAAGAACACGATTTTAACATCTCGGATCTACAAGGAACTCAAACATGCTGAAAAAAAAACAAACAACCCCATTATAAAATGGGCAAAAGATATGAACAGACACTTCTCAAAGGAAGACATCTGAGCTGCCAACAGACACATGAAAAAATTTTCAACCTCACTAATCATCAGGGATATGCAAATCAAAACCATGCTGAGATACCACCTAACTCCAGTCAGAATGGCAATTATCAATAACTCAAAAAATAACAGTTGATGGAGAGGGTGTGGCGAAAAGGGAACACTTCTACACTGTTGGTGGGAGCGCAAACTAGTACAACCTCTGTGGAAAACAGTATGGCGATTCCTAAAAGCTCTAAGTATTGACCTCCCATATGATCCCGCAATCCCTCTACCTGGGAATATACCCTGAAGAACTCAAATCACTCTATAAAAACGATACCTGCACATGTATGTTTATCGCAGCATTATTCACAATAGCAGGAACCTGGAAGCAACCATGCTGTCCATCAAAAGAGGACTGGATTAAAAAAATGTGGTACATACACACGATGGAATACTATGCAGCCATAAAAAAGAACAAAATCATGAATTTTGCAGCAACCTGGATGGAGCTAGAGTCTATAATACTGAATGATCTCTCGCAGAAGCAAAGATCTGAGTATCACATGTTCTCACTCATATAGTGGACCTTGAACATCCAACATAATAGTATAAGAAAATGACGGACAGTGGTGGGAAACTATGGGGGGAAAGGGAGATGGGATTAATGGTAGTAAATATCTGTCTGGGGATGGGGAGACAACTCTTATCAATAAGGGTGCCTGATCGAAGCATATTTGTATACCTAACCCTTAACTGTACCCCACAATATCATAATAAAAAATATTGATTAAAAAATAATAATTAAAAAAAAAGAACACGATTTTTTGGCTTGTAATCCCAGCACTTTGGGAGGCAGAAGCACTCAAGAGAGTGCTTGAGCCCGGGAGTTCAAGACCAGCCTGGGCAACATAGCAAGACCCCATCTTGATTTAAAAAAAATTTTAAAAATTAGCTGAGCCATTATGGTATGCACCTGTAGCCTCAGCTTCTTGGGAGACAGAGGCAGAAGGATTGCTTGAACCCGGGAGGTCGGGCCACTGCATTCCAGCCAGGGTGGCAGAATGAGACCTTGACTCAAAAAAGAAAAAGAAAAAGAATAGAATTTTTTAAAGCACAGAACATAGTAAAGTAGTAGCCTCCTGCAACCTCTGTGTCTCTGTCCACAAGGTACCACAGTGGAGATGTGTACATCATTGACGTTTCTCAGTCCGTAGAGCATGACCACCCACATGCCTTAGAGTTCTTGAGGAAAGACTGTGCCAATGTCAATGGTGAGTAGAAATTGGAATTTTTTAACAGCTTATTTGTGTGTGTTGGTTCTGTACTCAGTTAAGCTATTGCTGTTAAATCTTGTCACTAAATTGTTTGGAGCAGTAACACATCAACCGTGTGTTGGGAGATGGTTTATATTTTTATCTCTTTCTGTGTAAAGCAGTTGGAATAGTAATGTTTTTCCTCATAAAAGCTATCATTAACGTTTTTCCTTGTGATAGACTTCTTTTTAAAGCACGGTGTTGCTGTCATGACTGTGCGGGAGCTCTTTGAGTTTGTAACAGATCCATCCATCACACATGAGAACATGGACGCTTATCTCTCCAAGGTAAGATGGGGAGAGGACAGAAGAATAGAAAATAGCAGTACGAGGCTGGGTATGATGGCTCAGGCCTGTAATCCCAGCACTTTGGGAGGCCGAGGTGAGAGAATTGCCTGAGGCCACTAGTTCAAGACCAGCCTGGGCAACTTGGCGAGACCTCATCTCTACAATAAATAAATAAAAATTAGCTGGGCATGGTGGCACACACCTGTGGTTCCAGCTACTTGGAAGGCTGAGGTGGAAGGATCACCGGAGCCCAGCAGGTCGAGGTTGCGGTGGCTGTGAGCATGCCACTGCACTCTAGCCTGGGTGGCAGAGTGAGACTTCGACTCAACAACAACAACAACAACAAAAGGAAATAGCAGTACAGGGTCAGTGTCCCTTATCCAGAATGCTGGGGACTAGCCATGTTTCAGATTTCAGATTTTTCCTAATTTTGGAATAACTGCATTACACTTAGCTCAGTTGAGCATCCCAGGTGAAAACACGAAATCTGAAAGTTCCTGTGAGCATTTCCTTGGAGCGTCATATAGGTGCCCCAAAAGTCTCAGATTCTGGAGCACTTCAGATTTTTGGATTTAAGAAGCTAAACCAGTAGCGATATGCATTTGTGTGACATTTCTGAGGGACTCAAATTGCATAGTGTTGTGTATTCATTTTGACAGCTCCCTGAGACCTTTTCCTTCTGATTTCACAGATAAGGAACCAAAAATATATTAAAACAGACAGTGGTAAAGTCAGGTTTCTTTTTTTTTCCCCCCTCATGAACTGACTTGATAGCCAGGTTTTTTTACTTTCATTATTTGACAAGATTATATAGACTGTCAGAGTTTGTGAATGTTTAGTAAGAAATGTGGTCGTTTTTTTGGTCATTAATTCTTTTTTCTTGTTTCTCAGGGCCTTTCTTAATACAGAATATTTTTTAAATTGTGGTAAAAGACATAACATAAAATTTACTATCTTAACAATTTTTAAATGTACTGTTCAGTAGCATTAAGTACATTCATATAGTATAACCATTACTACCATCCCTTTTCAGAAATTTTTCATCACCCCAGACAAAAGCTCTACACGCATTAAACAGCCATCCATCCCTTGGCAAGCACCGTTCTGCTTTGTCTTTATGAATTAGACTAGGTCGTGCCTTTTATAAATAGAATCATATAGTATTTGTCCTTTTGTGTGTGGTTTATTTCCCTTAGCAGTATATCCTCAAGTTTCATGCGTGGTGTAGCATGTGACAGGATTTCTTTTCTTTTTAAGGCTGTATACTAGTCTAGTGTATGTATATACTACATTTTGTTTATCCATTCACCCGTGGATGGATACTTGGCCTGATTACACCTTTTGCTGTCATGAATAATGCTACTATGAACTTGGGTATATAAATGTCTTGCCAAGATCCTGCTTTCAGTTCTTTTGCATGTATATCCAGAAATGGAATTGCTCGATCAAGTGGTAATTCTATTTTTAAGTTTTCAAGGAACTACCATACTGTTTCCCACAGCAGCTGCACCATTTTACATTCCTACCAACAGTGCACAAGGGTTCCGATTTCTCCACATCCTTGCCAGCACTTAGGATTTTGAATTTTTTTGTACTCTGTACTCTCACCAACACCTCTTATTTTCAGGGTTTTTTGGGGGTAGGGAGGATAATGACATATCAGCTCACACCCATCCTAATTGTTTTGGTTTGCATTTCTCTCATGACTAATGATGTTAAGCATCTTTTTATGTATTTCTTGGTCATTTCTATATCTTTGGAGAAATGTCTGTTCAAGTCCTTTTTAAAATCAGGTTGTTTAGTTTTTTTGTTGTTAGTTGTAGTTCTTTATATTTTCTGGGTATTTATTCATTATCAAACATAATATGCAAATAGCTTTCAGTGGGTCCCCTTTTCACCCTGTTGATTGCATCCTTTGTTGCACAGAAGTTTTTAGTGTCCATGTAGGCCAGTTTATCTTTTGGAGCCTCAGAAACATAGAGTTTTCAACACATGGCACAAGTGCCTCTGTACAGGTTTTCAGGTTTATCCTTCCTCCTTTTCATGTTTCTCTTTTGCTGGGATGCCTTCCCACTTCTGCCTTTGCTTATCTTGCTCTGCCTGGCAAACTTTAAAGCTCAGTTCACAGAGCTGTCCCAAGGAGAAATTTGGGAGAAGTCATTGTTTTCATGGGTTATTTTCATATTACATAACCATAATAGAAGTAGTCACACTGTGTCACTTCTTATTATACTAAAATCTTTTTTTTTTGTTTTGTTTTGTTTTGTTTTGAGTTGGAGTCTCACTCCGTCGCCCAGACTGGAGTGCAGTGAGTGGCTGCTCCTGGCCACCGCAGCCTCGACCTGCTGGGCTCCGGCGATCCTTTCGCCTCAGCCTTCCAAGTAGCCAGAACTACAGGCGTGTGCTACCACGCCCGGCTGATTTTTTGATTTATTGTAGAGATGAAGTCTTGCTGCCCAGGCGGGTCTCGAACCCGCAGGCTCAGGCAATCCACTCACCTCAGCCTCCCAAAGGCGCCGAGCCCGGCTTTATTTTGTCTCTCTTTACTAGATGAACTCAAAGGGGTAGGAGTTTTGTTTGTATATTACCAGTATCTATTCAGTACTTGACACCTAGTAGGTAATTACATATGTTAATTGAATCCATAAATAGCACATCATTTTTATTCCTAAACCCTTTAATTTAGCACTGATTTTATCGTCTAAACTTAAAAATAAGAAATTTTACTCCCACTATTCTTTCCTTCTGTATAGAGTAGAGAACAGATGCTCAGTTTTACAAGCCAAGAGGACCCTTTAAAATTTTTGTCACCTTTTTCATTTCAGTCATTGTTTACTCAGTTAACTTTGAGACTGGGGTGCCTTAATCCCAGCAGTTTTGGGAGGCTGGGGCAAGAGGATGGTTTGAGGCCAGGAGTTTGAGACCAGCCTGGGTAATATAGTGAGACCCCTATCTCTACTACAAAAAAAAAAAATTAGTGGCATGTTCCTGTAGTCCTAGCTACTCTGGAGGCTGAGGCAGAAGGATTGCTTGAACTCAGGAGCTCAAGGTAGCAGTGAGCTATGATCATTCCACTGCATTCTAGTCTGGGCAATAGAGCGAGACCCTGTCTTCTAAAAATTTTAATGTTTTTAAAGGGAGCCTTCTTTGGTGGTTTATACCACAGCAGCATTAGAGCTGTCTACTCATGACTTACGGACAGCCAGCCTAGTTTGCAGTTGCCTTTACTGACTGCTCAAGAATTAAGGAATATTTTCTTTATACTTTGGGTCTCAGTTTTTCTTTATAAATGTTTTTGTTAGTCATTTAAAAATTGTCAAAAGTAGTATTACTTTTGAAGAAGGGGAACTAGGGATCCCTCTAGTCTAGAAAAGGAAAAGCTAACTTATCCTCTACTTCAGGGTTATGGCAGCCTTTTTGGTGAGGTCCATGCTAGAGAGCTAACCTGTATTGTTAGAACTCACTGAATCTTTTCAGAAGTGTGAAGAGGTAATGTTTAAAAGATTAATTTCTACTAAAACTGGGAAATGGATGGATCGTTTGTAGGTTGAATGTAAAGGAAACTTTTTTTTTTTAATTCTTTTCCAAGGCCATGGAAATAGCATCTCAAAGGACCAAGGAAGAAAGGTCTAGCCAAGATCATGTAGATGAAGAGGTAGGATTATTATCTGTTCACAATCTTAGGAAACACTTGTGTTTTGAGGTTTTTTAGCATGAATTTGATTTTAATAGACACGCAATGAATTTTTTAAAATGATGATAATTTTTTTTGAGAGATAATATGGTACATAATTTAACTGAGTCAGGTTGTATAATTTATATTCCATCATATCAGTCTACTCAGCAACCTGTTAGCCCATTGTCCTAGATGAATAAAAATTTTAAAGAGCCAGTTAGGGTGTTTGAATCAAGAAGGAAAAACCTATTTTTAGTTTGCTAATTTGAATATGTAAATGACTTAACTGTTGTTTCCAGAGATAGTTTTGCTTTGGTAAAAAGATTATTTTAGGAGTCAAGGTATCTTTTTGTGAAGGATGCATAGTAGGCTTTTTTCCCCCTCACTGCTGTTAGTGTGATGGATGAATGTGAGGTGTGTTTATCAGCAGCTCTTGATCTTTTTACTGTAGCAGCCAGTAGGGCATGTTCCCGTGTGCAAACATGCTCCTTTACAAGGCGAGGCTAGGCAGTGCTCGCCAACTGTAATTCCACCCCTTTCCTTCCTACTCAGAAAAGCTTTTTGGAACACAAATGAAAGACAAGTGTTATTCTAAGGATAACCTCAAATCGGCTGTAGACTTCTTCCTTCAAATACTCCATATGCAATGTTTAATGTTTCATCATTAGTAACATTGCTTTTGGCACACCACATAGCAGATGCGACACCAGTGCAGGCACGCAGCTTGGCTAAGAATCAGTGTTGGAGAAGATGATGACTGGAGATTCTTCTGTGACTGGATGGGGCTGAGGATGCTGCAAGAACATGAGAAGTATATGAAAGTTCTGACTTTACTTTTTTCTCTGTTAGGTGTTTAAGCAAGCATATATTCCTAGAACCCTGAATGAAGTAAAAAATTACGAGAGGGACATGGAGATGATGATGAAATTGAAGGAAGAGGACCTGGCTATGAATGCCCAACAAGACAATGTCAGTAGCTTGGTTGGTATATAACAAGTAGGACTGCAAAAGAAGGAGGCTGTCTGAGACCTGTCTGGGCCTTTTAAGTTTCTCTCCCCTTGGATGTTTGCCTCTGAGCTAGTGAGATGACTCGTTCCCTTTGTAGTAACATATCTTCTGTGCACATTGGATGTAAAGGGACTCCATTAGTGTTTATGAGAGGGAGTAACACATCCCAATGAGTCCCACAGACTATAATTACAAGAAAAGGAAGATTCTAATAGAAATCTAGGCTATAAATGGTTATTATACTTGGTCTGTTAGCATATATATTTTACTAACATATTTCAGGAAAAATTTGTTTCTGTTAAAGGGCCAGCTAGTAAATATTTTAGTCTTTGCAAACCAAGAAACAAAATTGAGGCTACTGCGTAGTTCTTTATATAATAAGAGAGAGAAACTTCCCCAAATTTTTATTCAGGAAATTAGAAATACTTCAGTAATAATTGAATACAACCTTTTGTAATATAAGTCTACTAAAGAGAGAAGAATGACATTATTGGGGAAAGCAGGTAACATTTCACTTAATTGGAGGTTCAAAGTTTGTATTTGCTGTTATCAAATTGATTGAAAAATTACCAGGCTGGTTGGATTTGGCCTCTAGGCCTGGTATACCTGAAGACGTGAGTAATGCCCATATTTGAAATTTCTGTGTTACTGTGAGATTAATTTTAGATACTTTTTTATAATCACAGAAGATATCATTTAGTCCACAGTCTTTATAGTGCAATATGTATATTTCACTTGTTTTATGTTAATTCTTGTTTTTTCCCTTTTGGTTTCAAGATTCTATATCAAACTGTCACAGGATTGAAGAAGGATTTGTCGGGAGTTCAGAAGGTATGAAGAGCGTGTTGCCATTTGCTTATGTGAAAACTCTTTTAAAGGATATAAAACCTAATACAAAGTATTATTAAAATTAAAGTAGGCCAGGCATGGTTACTCACACCTGTAATCTCAGCACTTGGGGAGGCTGACGCAGGAAGATGACTTGCGCCCAGGAGTTTGAGACCAGCCTGGACAACATAGCGAGACCTTGTCTCTACACAAATTAAAATATAAGCCAAATGTGCTGGGGTGTGCCTGTAATCCCATCTCCCCGGAAGGATCACTTGAGCCCAGGAGACAGAGGCTGCAGTGAGCTGTGATCGTGCCACTGCCCTTCAATCTGGGCAACAGAATTAGACTCCTGCCTCAAAAATAAATGTTAAATATGTTTAAATTAATGATATTTTATATTTTTAACCATAACTATTTTCAAAGTCTGTGGATGTTTTCAGAAATGCCCTTTTTGTGTTCTTTCTAACCATAATATTGAAATTTGAAAATGTATTTGTTACATTCTATCTCAGAATTGTTCTGTTATTGCAGGTGAGGCATTTCTCTTTTTTGTATCCAAATCTTTTTGTGGAGTAATCAGTGATAGCCATGTGCTTCTTGATAGTTTTTACAACCAGCTTACAAAAACAATGTGAACTGTGGTCTCATACCATATGTAACTTGTTGAAGAGCAATCTCATGAGCTCAGCATTCTTACCCTGCTGGATTCCTGTAGTGTTCTTTTTTCTTAAAACAATCTTGTTTTGTATTACATTTTAGAAAGGCAAGGATTAAGTAATTCTAATTAGGCAACAATAAAGGCAGTCCTTACTTTTTTAATCTTCTTAATTAAAAGATTTAAATGATGATAGTTTGCCTTTTGAAAATTTTGTCTTGTCTATGTGAAGAATTGAACTGGGGGGATTCCAGTATTTTTCATTTCTGAGTTACATATAAGAGGTATTATAGGGAAGTTGCACTTTGAATTCCAAAGCACAAAGATTTTGTTGAAACTAGCTAGAAAATCCTTTTGTATAAAAAGATCTGTTTTTTTCTTATAAAAGAAAACCTCACTCTTTTAAAAACTACTCCCTGCCGCTTGAAAAAGCTATGCTAAATTTTAGGGGGAAAAAATCAACATTTCTCTTGTTTGAATATAGTTTTCCCTCTTGATTGGATTAGCTTATGGCTAGAATATGGTTCATAGGAAAACAGCAGCAAAGTTACCCAAATAGGTCTTTATTTTTTACTTCTCTATATATTTTGCATCCTTCCAAATACCAAGTTAATCCTCCTGCTTAACTGAAAGAAGCAAATGAGATGTTAATTGATCTAAGTCACCCAGTACTAGACCTAGTTTCTTCATTTGGGTATGTTGAGCCTTACTGAAATGACTACTTTCAAGCTTCCTCTCTGATGTTGATTCTGTTATTTTGATGTTTCAGTACAGGATCTTATTTATTCATTTATTTTTGAAACAAAGTCTCACTCTGTCATCCAGGCTGCAGTTTAATACAATAATCATAGCTCACTACAGCCTCAAACTCCTGAACTCAAGCAATCCTCCCACCTCAGCCTCCCAAGTAGCTAGAACTATAGGCATGCCCCAACCTGTGCAGCTAAATTTTTTTTTTTTTTTTTTGAGTAGGCATCTCACTCTGTCACCCAGGCTGGAGTGCAGTGGCATGCTCCCGGCCCCCACAGCCTCAACCTACTGGGCTCAGGTGATCCTTCTGCCTCAGCCTTCCAAGTAGCTGAAACCACAGGCATACACCACCACACCTGGCTAATTTTTAAATTTATTGTAGAGACAAGGTCTCACCAAATTGCCCAGGCTGGTCTCAAACCCCTGGACTCAGGTAATCCTCTCACTTCACTTCCCAAAGTACTGGAATTGCAGGTGTGAGCCATCGCAAAAAAATTAAATTAAAATTTTAAATTTGTTATAGAGATGACATCTTGCTATGTTGTCCAGGCTGATCTTGAACCAGCCTGAAGCAGTCCTCCCTCTTCAGCTTCCCAAAGGGTTGGGATAGCTATCATGAGCTATTGCACCTGGCCAGGATGTTTTTTCCAAAGTATATCTGTAAGGCTGAAATCGGAATTCTGGCATTAACACATTTAATAATAATAGATTACCAGTTGGTTTAGAGTAACATTGTACTGTAATAATTTCAAGGTCCCTGCACTCCTAGAAAGTCAAGTTAAAGAAAAGACTTGTTCTGATTCAGAAGATGCTGGAAACTCTGAGTGTTCTGACACAGACTCTGAAGAACAGGGAGACCATGCTTGTCCCAAGAAACACACATCTGACCCTGACGTTGATAAAAAGGTTAGCCAAGAACTTAATTGTGGTAGCATGGCCACTCTTATTTTTCTTTGCTTAAGGGTCTAGCTAGGTTATGATGGCTGAAAACATTATTAAGTGTCTCTCATTATAGTTTCAATGCCTAAGTGTAAACTTTGTGGGGGCAACATTATCTAGAGACTGAACTGCTATTAGCTCTGGGCACTGCTCTATAGAGAAGATGTATTTAAATCCAGGATACTGCTTTAAAATGATTATCAGCCGGGCCCAGTGGCTCAGCCTGTAATCCCATGCCTTTGTGAGTGGATTTCCTGAGCCCGCGGGTTCGAGACCCGCCTGGGCAGCGAGACCTCATCTCCACAATAAATCAAAAAATCAGCCGGGCGTGGTAGCGCATGCCTGTAATTCCGGCTACTTGGAATGCTGAGGCGGAAGGATCGCCGGAGCCCAGCAGGTCGAGGCTGCGGTGGCCAGGAGCGGCCACTGCACTCCAGTCTGGGCGACAGAGTGAGTCTCCAACACACACACAAAAAAAATGATTATTGTTCACATGAAGTACATATGATATTAGAATTGGCTCATGGTAAAATACTGAAGAACCTTTTCAGGGGATTTATAGCCCAGCCTGATGTTTCTAGAATCTAAAAGACTATGCAACAGTCCTACCTTATCCTGGTTTCACTTTCTGCAGCTTCAGTTACCTGAGGTCAACTGTGGTCTAAAAATACTGAATGGAAGTTTTTTTTTTAAAGTTGTGGAGTACAGTTCAGGGTTAGATACACAAATGTTCATTATGCAGGCACCTTTGTAGATGAGGTGTGCCCCTCTTCACCAGGCTGAACGGAAATTTTTAAAAAGAAACAATTCATGAGTTTTACATCGCATAACATATTGAGTAATATGTTGAGTCTCTTGCTATCCTGCACTGTCCCATGCAGGACGTGAATCATCCCTTTGCCCAGCATCTCTGCTCTGTAGAGACCACCTGCCCTGTAGCCATTTAGTGGCCATCTTGGTTATCAGATAGACTATTGTGGTATTGTGGTATTTATGCTCAAGTAACTCTTATTTTACTTAATAATAGCCTTCAGTATAAGAGAGTGATGCTGGCAATTCGGATATGCCAAAGAAAAGCCATAAAATAACTTCCTTGAAGTGAAAAGGCAACTGATTTGACTTAATAAAGACATTTATGCTGGGGTTGCTGAGATCTATAGTAAGAACAAATCTATCCATGAAATTGTGAAGAAGGAAAAAGAAATTTGTGCTAGTTTTGCTGTTGTACCTCAGACTTCAAAAGTTAGGGTCACAGTGTATGATGCATGCTTAGTTAAGATGAAAAAGTATTAAAGTTTGTGGGTAGAAGATATGAATAGAAACATGTTCCGCATGTGCAACAACATGTTACACCGAAAGCATTGAGCCTATATGAAAACTTCAGCAAGGGATCCTCTGAAACAGCAAGCCATTTACTGTGAGTAAGGGATGGTTACACAGATTCAGGAGTAGGTTTGGACTGAAAAGTCTAAAACTCATGAATAGGCTGCATCTGCTGATGAAGAAGTTGCTATCACATGAGTATAGAACAATAAGGTGTTTGAGAAAGACCCTACATCCACATAATTGTTACTATAGTATGTTACAGTTATTGTTAATCTCTTACTGTGCCTAATTTAAAAATTAAACTTGTATGTATGTTTAGAAAAAACTGTCTGTATAGGGTTTGGTAGCATGTGCAGTTTCAGGCGTCTATTGGGGGTCTTAGAAATGTAACCTTCCGCTGGGTTTGGTGGCTCAGCCTGTAATCCCGCGCTTTGGAAGGCTGAGGTGAGTGGATTGCCTGAGCCCGTGGGTTTGAGACCCGCCTGGGCAACTTGGCGAGACCTCATCTCTACAATAAATCCAAAAATTAGCCGGGCGTGGTAGCGCATGCCTGTAGTTCCAGCTACTCGGAAGGCTGAGGTGGAAGGATCGCCGGAGCCCAGCGGGTCGAGGCTGCGGTGGCCGGGAGTGGCCACTGCACTCCAGTCTGGGCGACGGAGTGAGACTCCAACTCAAAAAAGAAAAAGAAACAAGAAATGTAACCTCCACAAATAAGGGGAACTATTTCTGTTTTCTTTTTCTGAGTTGGAGTCTCACTCCATCTCCCAGGCTGGAGTGCAGTAACATGCTCATGGCCACCCCAGCATCAACCTGATGGGCTCAGGTGATCTTTCTGCCTCAGCCTTCAAAGTAGCCGGAACTAGAGGCACACACTACCACAGCTGGCTAAGTTTTTTGTTTTTTTGTTTTTTTTTATTGTAGAGGTGAGGTCTCGCCAAGTTGCCCAGGCTGTTCTCAAACCCATGGGCTCAGGCAGTCAAGGAGGACTCTTTCTTTAAGCCCTGGTTGTAGACATAAGAGACACTGCTGACTGAATGGTACTTGAGGGCTGTGTAGCTATTCTTCCTCCTTAATCTTTTAACCCTTATAAAATTTGGGTCCTAAGACTTCTGAGAGACATACTCAACTGCTAGTACATTTTCTAAGTCTTCTAGAAACAAATAATTTTTCTCTCTCCTACCTTTATTTTTGTTAGCATTATAGAACTTGTAAAGCAAAGTAGTTGCAAACATTTAGTAATATCCTGAGATACTTCTATTTTGCTTTCTTCAAATTTCTATTAAGAAAACTCAAAGACAATTTTTATTCCTAATTCTACCACCAGCTTGTAATCACTTTTTTATTTAATGTTACACTCACTTTTATTCTTTTGCACATACTGTTTATTTAGTTGTAATAATCATACAAATACTCTAAATGAATGAAATTCCTGTCTTGTTTGTTTGTTTGCTTGTTTTTACAGGAAAGAAAAAAGATGGTCAAGGAAGCCCAGAGAGAGAAAAGAAAAAACAAAATTCCTAAACATGTGAAAAAAAGAAAGGAGAAGACAGCCAAGGCAAAAAAAGGCAAATAGCTTGAGAACTATTAGGTACAATCATTTTCCATCAATTACTTTTCTTACCTGAACTCTGAGCTGCATCTGGAAGATGGTTTATTGATTTTCACTGAATTGTTATGATGGCACTGTCTGTGGAGACTGATTCAAGTGTTTTCATATAATTATGTAAAAAACTCTAAGCTAGAATCTAGATCCAGTCGTGGATTCTGTCTAGTATTGACAATATTTATTTAAACCGCTATTTTAATGAGGAACTTTGTACATTTTACTTGTATATTTTTTTTCCTGCAAATTTGTTTTTGGCAGTATCATAACTAAATGTAATGAACATTTATAACCTTTGTGTGAATTTAAAGGCACTTTGGACAAACTTGGGAAAATTGGTTTTGCTTCCTTCGTACACGCCAAAGACCCACTTGCAATCATCTGATTATAAGACCATAGTTTATATAAAAAGGCATTTACTTACAAGAGAATTCACTTGACTGTTGAGATCATTATTCACTGCAACTCTGCTCTAGTGTGTATTGATGATCATTGTCATGCATTTATACTTCATCTGCAGTGTTCTTATTCTTGTTCTCTTAGTTCATAAGGTATTTTACATTCAACCATTTGGCATGTTCATTTATGCATCAAATATTTAAGTATCTTAGGTTCTGGGGATACAACAGAAACCAAAACAGACAAAATTACTACCTTTAGATAGTTTACATTTTAACAGGAAGATCAGACATTAGGCGAAATAAGTAAAAATCATTGTATCAGCAGGTAAGAAATTCTATGTAGAGAAATAATGCCGAGATAAGAGAGTACCTGTGGAGGTGGGGCTTTGCAGTTTATAATAGGGTTTCTGGAAGGGCCACACTGGATGATATTTGAGCAAATAGTTGAAGAAGGTGAGTCATGTACATATCAGGAGGAAGAGCATTCTAAAAGCAGACAGCAAGGGCAGAGGCCCTGAGGCAGAACTGTGCCTCACGTACTCCAGAGCATCACAATCCAGGGAGAAAGTCGTAGAGACCAGATAGTGTAAGGCTGTGGGAGGGACATGAGCACAGCTCACCACCGCCTCAACTCCTGAGCTTAGGTGATCCTCCCTCCTCAGCCTCCCAAGTAGCTGGGACTACAGGCATGCATGCCACCATGCTCTGCTAATTTTTTTATTTAAGAAAAAGGTTTTTTAAATGAGTTAAAATATATTGAGGACCTAACATGAGTTGTCACATAATAAGTAGTACTATATTATATAAGCATCTGTCTATTTGTTATTTTACTTACTATATTTAAGTAACTTGTTTTGGCATCAAGTTGAATCATGTGGGCTAAAAAGATAGGTCTTAGCCAGGCATTGTGGCTCACGCCTGTAATCTCAGCACTTTGGGAGGCAGAGGTGAGAGGATTGCCTGAGCCCACAGGTTCGAGACCAGCCTGGGCAACATGGTGAGACCTTGTCTCTATAATAAATCAAAAAATTATCTGGATGTGGTGGTGCCTGAGGTTCATAAAAAGTAGCTGTAGTTCCAGCTACTTGGAAGGCTGAAGCAGAAAGATTGCCTGAGCCAGTAGGTTGAGGCTGCAATGACCATGAGTGTGCCACTGCACTGCAACCTGGGTGACAGAATAAGACTCTGACTCAAAAAAGAAAAAAAAAGGTCTAGGCAAAATTGTCATGCCTGCCACTACTGGCCTAGCCTAGTGTCTTGAAATGCCCTTTCTATTCTGAAGTTCAGATTCTACTAGCGAATTTGTGTATTGAACAAATGCTGATAGAATTTTTGGTTTTGCTAGATCTGATCCTTGTTTTAAAATATGTCACCTTCTCCATGAGAACTAACCTAACCTGATCCTTGTTTTAAAATATGTCACCTTCTCCATGAGAAGCAACCAAACCGCTTTATTTAGAATTGCCGGCTGCCCCCTTCCCGAAGGCCCCCCACGCCTTGCTACCCTTACTCTACATTATTCTGCTATAGCGCTTCTAACAAACATACAGACTTTACTTGCATAAATTTTGCGTTTTCCTCACTTTCTAGCCGCTGAGTAGAATATAAACTCCATAAGAGCAGGGATTTGTGTCTTGGTTCCATTTTGTATCCCAGCACCTAGAATGGTGCCTTAAGCATAGTCTATGCTCGACAAATATTTAAATGAATAATACATTGTTTTGCAAACAAAAACAAGGCTATGAGGTCCATTGGACACATCCCTCAGGTTCATAAAAATAAAAACGAGGAGTTTATGTGGGTTGATTTGTGCCTTCTGATCGTATGCCCCTGTGACCAATGGCGCATGCTTTCAGATGGTGGAGAGGGTCAGGTCTGGCACAGCCTGTTGTGTCATTGGACCTTGGCATGGACCGCACTCAAAACAATGGAACTGGTGCGTTTTAACCTAGACTAAGATAACAGAGCAATGTTGCTATTTTGATCTTGACCATGTGAAACCATTTGACAATCGTCCAAAGTACTGGACCCCAAAAGTAGACTGACTAATGAACTACCCAATCCCAAGTGATTTTCTCACTGTCTGTGAGAAAATGGGAGACTTCCTGAAACCAAGGCATGTTGCCATCTCTTCCCAAATGTTACTGACTGAAAAATCTAAATACACTGATTTCAAGAGAGGGTCCTGAGTTTAAGTAAGATCTCTGCTTGAGAAGCTGACAAACTCCCAGTGACACACCATCATGATCCTTCCTTCAACAGGGCATAAAATTGTACCCCAGCCCCAGGGGCTTGGTTTGATTGTTAGTGGGAATTTACTTCTACCCAAACTAGTTTACCCTTAAATTATAACTAATGCTGACAGCAATCCTGGGAGGCTGTCTCCTGCTACCTCTGCATGTAAACCTTGTCAAGGCTTGCTCAAGGCGGATGGGTCGCTCACTTTAACCCAAGATCCCTCTCCGGCTGTCGCTGGTAACCCAGTGTGGAACTAGGTAAGTCACTTTCCTTCTGGGGGGAGTTCCTCATCTGTAAGTTCAAGGAGTTGGACACTCTAATTTGGTCAAAATGATCATGTCACTTCTCTAAAATTATGTTATTCAAGCCAGGTGCAGTGTTGTGCATCTGTAGTCCTGGTTACTTGGGAAGCTGAGGTGGGAGGATCACTTAAGCCCAAGTTTGATTCCAGCCTGGGCAACATAGCAAAACCCTGTCTCTCAAACATTTTTTTGTTTAGTTATGTTATTTTGGAAATGTATCAGATCAATGATTAAGAACAAGATCCTTTAAACATCAAGGGGTCAGGATGGAATTACATCTATTAAAAGGACTTGTTGCCAGGAGTGGTGGCTCACGCCTATAATCCCAGCACTTTGGGAGGTGGAGGCAAGAGGATTGCCTGAGCCCTGGGGTTTGAGATCAGCCTGGGCAACTTGGCAAGACATCATCTCTACAATAAATACGTAAATAAATTAACTGGGTGTTGTGGTGTGCACCTGTAGTTCCAGCTACTTGGACACTGAAGTGGAAGGATCGCCTAAGCCCAGCAGATCAAGGCTGCGGTGGCGGTGACCATGCCACTGCACTCCAGCCTGGACGATAGAGTGAGACTCCAACTAAAAAAAAAAGGGAGGGGGCTTTTTAATTAAAAATAAATGGGTGTAAAGTGCCAGTTACCTTCCAAGTTAGGTTTGCTTTTTCCATGAATCATAATCTCTTTTATTTTTTTTTGAGTTGGAGTCTCACTCCATCACCCACTGTGCACACTCACGGCCACCCCAGTGTCAACCTGCTGGGCTCTGGTGATCATTCCATCTCAGCCTTACAAGTAGTAGGAACAATAGGCACGCGCTACAATACCCGGCTAATTTTTTGATTTATTGTAGAGACGGGATCTCACTATGTTGCCCAGGCGGGTCTCAAACCTACAGGCTCGGGCAATCCTCTCACCTCAGCCCCCCCCAAAGTGCTGGGATTACAGGCTTGAACCACCACACCTGACCTGAATTATGATTATCTTAAGGCAACTTTTCTCTTACCATGTTTAAATTTTGTGAGAACTCTGCTCATTGTCCTTGCAATAATTTTCGCTCCTCTAGAGGGAGGCGTGATCTTGCGTTCTGATTTCAACGTGCGCTTTGAGCAGGACTGATGGGCTGCTGAGTGTCATAACTGTAGAATGCACGGGGCACACAGTCCCCCAAAGAAGGGTTAAGTTGACTGACCCTGATGATAGTGGGCACATGTTTGGTGGGTGATTTTTAGATTAATCCTATTTGAAGAACACCTGAGGAACTACTCAATATTTTTCAGAAGTATTGGTTATTACTTGAATTTGGTTCCTAAGAGGTGCATTCCATAAAAAATGAAAGATAGGGGCTACCAGATGTTTTCCTTATACTTGGGAACTGTTGACTGTATTAGGAAGCATACCTTAAGGTGTAACATTGCATTGAGACTGCTACAGTACATATGAGATACCCATTTCATTTACAGTTTTGTTAATATTTACGCAGGTGTTAGTAGGTGACCATGTGCTGTAATTGAAAAAGTCCCAGATTTGTGTTAAAACTTGAATTCGGCCAGGCATGGTGATTCATGCCTGTAATCCTAGCACTTTGAGAGGCTGAGGCAAGAGGATCACTTGAGTCCAAGGGTTCGAGACCATCCTGGGCAACATAGTGAGACCTCGTCTCTATGACATTTGGAAGGAGGGAGGGAGGGAAGGAAGGAAGGAAAGAAGGAAGGAAGGAAGGAAAGAAAAAATCTGCCTGAAATCCCAGTACTTTGGGAAGCCAAGGCAAGAGGATTGTCTGAGCCCAGAGGTTCAAGTCAAGACCAGCCTGGGCAACTTGGTGTGAGACATCTCTACAATAAATGAAGACATTAGCTGGGTGTGGTGGCCCACACCTGTAGTTCCAGCTGCTTGGAAGGCTGAGGAGGCAGGACCACCTGAGACCAGCAGGTCAAAGCTGCTGTGACCTTGATGTGGCCTTGAGCGTGCTCCTGCACTTCAGCCTGGGCCACAGAGTGTGAGAATCCGATTCAAAAAACAACCAACCAGCCAAAAACACAGCACTCCAGAGCAAAGTGATCTTCAGTCCCAAACAGCCGTTAGAGGAGGAGGGAGGGTTGCGTGGAAATTACCTTCACCCGCCATCCTCTGCTGCTGGGAATATGTCTCAGGAGCAGACCAGGGCTTTCATTTCCACTGGAGATCAATTCACACTAAGTTGCAAATGGCTCGGAACTCTAGCGGGGTGGAGGGCAGTGGAAAGAGTGTGTTGGGAGTGAGATGAGAGGCCAAGAAAGGAGAGGGTGGAGCCATCCAGAAACCAAATTCACTGACTTCACAATTTACCTGAGCCAGCCCCGCCCTGGCCTGCCGCGGCCACCATGGAGGAGCTGGCTCGCTTTCAGAACCTCCTCCTCTCTTTAGGAAGCCATGCCCTGTTTGGGACAGGAAACCTGAGTGTGCTGCTTCTGGGGCTGGGACCATCTGCGGCCCGCACCTGGCAGCCCGAGCTGGCCTTCCCTGTCAGAAGGTGCGGGCTCACCCGGAGAACAGGACAGCGGGGTGGGGGCCGGGACACCAGCAAAGGCCGCAATCCCAGTCCACCCAGGGACCCGAGTTCCTCAGGCACATGAGCCAAGTGGTAATTAGGGTTCTGGAGGAGAGCCGGGGTCTTTCTGTTGCTGTCTTGGGGGGCTTAGGATTCCACTGCTGGTTTTAAGTTCATGGCAGCCCTGTGGAGCGTCTGGTTACCCAGTGTGGTGTGAAGTGGAAAGCGGGAGCTCTCACCTCCTCAGCCAGCCCAGCTCTGGTTAGGATCCTCCTTCCCCTCTGCAGCAGCTTCCTTGCTGCTTTGCGTTTCCGAACGAGTACACCTTGTGCTTGCTGCCTTTAGTCTGTGTCCACCAGGGAAAAAAGCGTCTTGACCAAAGAAGCAGTGCGCAGTCCTGGGGCTTTCCCTCTCCCAGCATCTCTCTAAAACCACACCTTTGACCTTGAGGGTGTGGTTCTGAGGCCCTGGAATGGCCCAGAGTGGGCTTGCCTGCCTCTGCCGCTGGAGGCTGGGGATAAAGAGATTCTGTGAACAGCTTTCTAGAGTGAGAGGCAAAGTTTCCAAAAGTATCAGGAGGACGAAAGTCCAGCTTTCTGACAGTATGGGCTTGCGGCAGACAAGGCAGTTCTAGGGGAAAGATCCTTCAAATATCCTAACAAAGGGAAAACTTTATTTCAATAAGGAAAAAACAAGCCCCAACGAAAAAGCAAGTGCCAAAAAGATTGCTTAGTTGTATTTTGGATTTGAAATTTCAGTTGCTTCTTCCATCAAGCCAGAAGGAGGCTGTCCCACCCCCAGCCTCCGTGAGCTCTCTCTTGTCCAGCTACCTCCTAGGGGCCCTCACCCCTTCTGGTGTGGGCTTCATGCCAGTCGCTCTCTGCATCCCAGCAAGCACAGGCATCTGTTTCCCAGAACCACGTGTTTTGAGGGGGGGACGGACCAGAGTCACCACACTGGGGGGCTCTGGATCCTGCTGGTGGAGGCGGGCTGTGGTTAGGGTTGGCTGCAATGCTGGAGGCCCATGTGCTGCAGACTGGAGCTGCAGTTGCACCACATATTCTTGATGGAAAACAAAGTGTTGGCAGTGCCTCACACCTGTAACCCCAGAGCTTTAGGAGGCCAAGGCAGGAGGATTGCTTGAGGCCAGGAGTTTGAGACCAACCTGGGCAATATAGGGAGACCCTTTATTTTACGTAAACATTTTAAAACTTAGTCGGTCGTGGTGGCACGTGCTTGTAGTCCCAGCTACTTGGGAGGCTGAGGTAGACCTACTCAGGACCTCCTTGTTTGAGCCGTCGAGGTTGCAGTGAGCTGTGATTGCGCCACTGTACTCCAGCCTGTGTGACAGAGGGAGACTCTGTCTCTAAAAAAAAATTTTTTTTAAAAGAACAAGTACCTGCAAACATCAAAGGATATGAAAGAAAGCCACTCAATGCATGTGAACGGGGTAGGTGCTGGATCCATCTCAGTCCCGTGGTTTTTAGGAATATGGATGGCCAGGGGTTGCAAACGTTCATGGGGTAGAAACTGCAAATGAAGAGACTGGCCCATAAGAGGATCAGACCCCTCTAGGATTTGGCGGTCAGACCTCTGGGACTGCTCTTTGTGTTAGTGTCCTTTCCTTCAGATCACTTCCTCAAAGCAGGCTGAGGAAGGTGCAGAAGTCCAGGCCCCTGGAAGAACCTTGGGGTACCTTCTGACCATGGCCCATTCCTCTGCTTAGGGGCAGGACAGGTATATGATTTATGCCTAGACGTGGAAGCAGGATCCACTTTCTGAAGACCTATTGGGGCCTTTTTCTGTCACACACTGGTAGTTGTGACTTCAGCATCCTGCCCTGATTCTGAAGGCGGGGCTCTGTCCTTCCCTGGGAGTGACTACCACTGCTCTGGGGCTACTTCCTGCACCCACAGGCTGCAGAATTGCCAAAACCTCTCAGTCTCCCATGAATCTAATTCTTTTTTTTTTTTTTTTTTTTTTTTTTTAAGGTAAAAATGTGAACAATAGGAAAAAAATGCCATCCAGTTAATGATCTCTTTCCTTCCCTGGGTTCTGATTTATGCACCTTTCATGCCACCACAGTCTTTTTTTTTTTTCTTTTTTTCTTTTTTTTTTTTTTTTTT
>NW_007253819.1:25337-27103 GCF_000164805.1 Carlito syrichta
TTTTGAGTTGGAGTCTCACTTTGTCACCCAGACTGGAGTGCAGTGGCCGCTCTCAGCCACCGCAGCCTCGACCTGCTGGGCTGTATTCTTAAGGAGACATTTACCACATGGAGTCTGGATGGACGTTGCAACAGAGATTTGAAAGCTAGGAGTAAATGTTTACAGTAAACAGAGACGTGCATGGCTTAGATTCTTTCCCAACATCCATTCCCCCACCAAAATAAAATAAAATAAACTGATAACCTCTCTCTCACAAACAGAAAGTTGATTAAAATAAACAGTAGTCATATAGTTCATTCCCTGTATTCTGTTTTCTAAATTGAATATTATTCTGAGCCTATTGACAATATGCTATTGGGAAACATACAAAGAAAGGTTACATGTTATCTCCTGTTCTTAATGTTACTGTTTCTCATGAAATAACACACACACACACACACATACACACACACAAACACATTCACATGCTCATATACACATACACAAAATGATTTGGAAATAATATAAAGCTTAATTGTTAAATTGTGAGGCCCAAGCAATGTATGCTATAAATGCACAGAGAAGGAAACTGCAAAATGCATGGACAGGAATGGTTGGGTGGGACTGGTAGGACTGGAGCCAGACAGAGGTGGGTAGGTTTGGGTGAGGAGTAGGAGGGTGAAAAGCTGAGCTACATGGCAGAGATATATCACAGATAAACTGCTCTGCTCGGATGGGAAAGTATGTCAATTGGTGTGCTTTTGGTTACAAGTAACAGTAAACCCTGACTCATGCAACCTAACGGGAAGGACGATTGTTTTAAATGTAATGACTGTTTTAGCATTTAGCCCAACAATCAGAATGGACCCTGGTCATGGTAATGTAGCAAGTCCTGCAGGCCTCTACTGTGCCCAGTGTTTACCCTTTGGTGATGAGATAGGGAAGAACTAGCAAATTCCAGGAGTGGGAAGAGGGACTGGGGTGATAGACACTCAGGAGGACTTCCAGTTCCAAAAAGGCAGTGCAGAAGAAAGCTGACTTTACTCCCTCAAAAACAGCAACAACAAAACCAAACCAAATATACAGCATTGAGATTATCACCAGTAATAGCCCAGAACTCAAATATGAATATAAGACCATAGAGAAGTGAAAAAAGTCTGAGCAGATAGTAAGAAAATTGGACTTTCACATCTGTGACACCCCTCCCCACATTCTACCTGGCACCAAGCATGTGGAAAATATTCCACCAACTCACTGTTTCTATAATGAAAAAAGTGAGATAGACATGGACAACCAGCTTCCCCATCATCTAGGACTCCCTGGCAGTAGACCTGTCCCTGACTCAACCCATCAAAAGCATCATAAGTCCCCTAAGGGAGAGATATCCCTGAGGACAGCCAGAAACAAAGGGTGGAGGCAGGACTACCATCCCCAGTTCTAGAAATTCTGCTCTATACCTTGACCAAAGGAAGCACCAAATCACAGTGGCTGTTCAGCAGCACCATTTTATAGGAGGTTTGGTCCATAGGCCCTCTGGGCACAAATCCCTAGTCAGCCCTCCCACTCTGCTGGGACATTCCCTTTGTGACCTCCACCACTCGGAAAGGGCAGCATGCCAATTGTTTACTAGAGCTGAGATGAACCTGGGCTTAAGGCACCACCTGAAGTAGAAAAGTAGTCTGTGACCTGGCAGCAAAGAACCTCTACACAAACATATCCAATAAAAACCCAGACAAGCCAGGCTCGGTGGCTCAGCCTGTAATCCCACGCCTTTGGGAGGCTGAGGT